>NC_025998.2:79456804-79722177 GCF_000442705.2 Elaeis guineensis
AGAACAGGATAAATGGGTTAGCTTGAGAGCAAAAACCTCGACATCAATGATTGTAAATCATTGATAGCCTGTGAGTCTTATCTTCTTGGAAAGATGACAAACTCACCTTTTAATGGAAAAAGTGAAGGAGCTGATAAAGTTTTAAGTCTTATACATAGTGATGTATGTAGACCTGTGAACTTAAGTGCCAGAGGAAGATATTAATATTTCATTACAGACGACCTATCTGGGCATGGGTGCGTCTGGCCAAATCATTTGAAATGTTTCAAATGATTCAAACGATGAAAAGGATGACATATCTAGGAGAGAATTGGATTCTCTCTCAGTGAATTCTTTTTCAGAACATAGTGTATCTGAAAGGAGAAGTTAAACTTTGTTAGACATGATTCAATCCATGATAGGGTTCACTAATCTACCTATTTCAAGATTGTGCTCTTGTGTGATTACTTTTTTACTCTAAAAATATACTGAGTAAGTCTGTTTGCAGATTCCATATGAGATATGGATCGGGCATAGACCTAATCTCTCACCTTTGGGTTTGGAGTTGATCGGCCTATATCAAAGATTTGCATACAGATAAACTTGGTTCATGTCCAATAGTTTTTAAGGGTTACTAATTCTATCATGCTGAAGAACATAAATGCTCATCAGCAGTGGGGCATTTTTTTGGAAAAAAGTTCCTTAGAGAAGAAACTGATGCCTATCAAGTTGAACTTGAAAGATTGACTGGTAGAAAATGAACCGACATAATCTAGTAAACCTACAGAACCAGATTTGATTAGATAAACTCGGAGCCATTAAAGTAAACGCAATACAGTGGTCTAACTATGAGAAGTGGCTTGGAGCCATTAAATCCAAATTGAAGTCCATGAAAATCAATAGTGTATGGACACTAGATGATTCACCTAAAGGAATAAAATTTATTGGGTGTGAATGGATTTTTCAAAAGGATCAGAGTAGCACAGATAGGAAGGTGGAGACCTATAAAGCTCATTTTGCTATTATCCCAGAGTTAGAACATATGTTTTGAACATATGTCTTTGTTATGAACAAAGAGGTACCCTGCATTTATAATGGGTAAAATATTCTGTAGTGTTATTCCTTGTTTGTCTGTGGATGAAATTCTCTTAATCGAAAATGGCATTCCAGCATTGTAAGGAATAAAGGTTTGGGTGTCATCTAATTTCTCCATGTTCAAGACCAGATATGGTATGCTCACTAATGGTAGTGAGCAGATACCAGTCTGATCTAAGTAAGAACCACTGGAAGATTATGTTGGGAATAGTGTCCTAAAACCAATCGTCAGTCTGTTGATAGTTGTGCTCTTTTCTGTATTAGTATATGAATTATAAATAAATAAAAGTTATTTTGATATTTTTCATCACAAATTGTGTTGTGGTGAAGTCCTTAGGACTATTTAGACTCGACAAAGGAGGATTTGTCGTTTAGTCCTTAAACTTGTTCGCGATCAAATGATACGTTGTTACCAAAGACAACAAAGTTTATCAAGCATAGGTCGTTGTGTGCCATATGGGTTGGTTGTCCTCTTAACCAAGGAGTGTGGAGACACTGGTATGGCATACAGGTGAGATGTAAGGGAACATCTGCACTGAACGTGACCGACTCCGAAGCTTTTTCTGCTGTCAAGATTTGCTCCGATAGGATATGGGTATACCTATCCCTCCGACCTGAGATTGCCACAGTGACTTGCAAGCAACTCACTGCACTTAGGCACTGGACTACCTGAATTTTTAATTCAGTGATGGAAGGCTGCTGAGTGTAGTTAAGTACTTGACTTGTCGATGCGTGTGTCAAGATGGAATTGACCATTCCAGTTCAGGAGCTGTGTACAGTCATGTTTCAATTTAGCAAAACCTTAGCCAGGGTAGTCCTAGTGAGAAGTCATAGGACTATTTGAGTTGAGCACGATTCGGATGATCTGATCAGGGTTGACAGTTTAACCCTGAGTCGTCCTATACACAGGGGTCAAAAGGGATGAAAATTATACAGTAACCATATTCGCGTAGGTTCTGAATGTTGCGATTACGACTATTCGACCTATCCGGACGTCGGATACCATTGCTAGATGGTCACTTCGATTAGTATAGGAATTGGTTCCTGTGCTACCGGTTTAGGTTCGAACCTGCGGGGTCACACACATTAGAGGTTCCTATCTGATCTCATGGCTGGTGAAGAATCCCACTGGACTGGGACTCTTCGACCAAGAGTCCTAATACTTAGGGACTCTGAGTCCTATGTATCTGAAACTCTGTGATCGAGAATCAAAATTCTCTGATCATGAGTTTCACACATTTTGGGTACCAGGGTCAAGAGTCCCACTGGTTTGGGACTCTTCGATCAAGGTTTTATATCGATGGACTTTGATGCCCGATTGCCCATCAGATTTGGACTCAGTATTTATGAGAGGTTTAATTAGTAATTTGATCACTAATTAACTCAATTTGATTGAGTAATTATTTTTGGATCAAGTCCAATTGAATTGGATTCAGTTGGGTTTGACCCGATTAGGTTAAGAGTTGACCTAATCACCGAGGTGGTTTGGTCCCTGATTTGATCAGGAGTTGAGCTTAGTCAATTTCTGATTTGATTAGAATTTTATTGAGCCTAATTAAGCCTAATTGTGTTGGGTTTAATTTAGTCTAATTGTACCTAACCTATTTTGATAAAGTTGGTTCATTTAGATTGGTTTAAAATTTGAAACCACCTTGACTTATCTCCCTGTGCCACCTCACTTCACCTACGCCTATTTGAATTCATGAGAAACAAGTTCTCATGAATTTTCTCCCACACAGAAGCCTTCCCACGCCCCACCTGTGTGCGCCATCTAAGTGGATAAAGATAGGTTGGTTGGCCATTCAAATTCAAAGGAAGTTTGAATTTGAATGGGCAACCAATCCATGCGCCACCTTATCCCTTGTGCGCCCCTTCCTCTACACGAGAAAAGATTTCTCGTGTAGACTCTCCATGCACAAAGAAGCCCATGCCCCTCCCATCTCATGCCAAGAGTGGATAAAGATTGGTTGGTTGGCATTTGATTCAAATTCGATTTGAATTCAAGTGAGCAACCACCTATCTTTATCCTCTCACGCGGTGAAAATGCTGAAAAGATGCGTCTTGCACTGTTTTAAAAGGAAGAGAAGATAGGATGTGCAAAAATCTGATCCTCATGAGTTAGGGTGGAGTGAGAAGAGACTTCTACATGAGAAAAGAAAAGAAAAGAAGAGAAAAAAAAAGTAGAGAGAGTGGGCGCAAGTTTCTTCTGTGAGTACCCTAGGATTTCTGCCTAGGGTTCAGGAAGTGAGAAGGTGAGCTACGAGTGTCGTGAGCCCACCAGATTTTAGAGAGAGCTTCACCAACCTCTCAAATATATCTGCTGATGATCTAAAGTATCCGAGGAGTCGGCAGATCAAGATCGAAGGAGTTCGATCAGTATCAGCCATCGAAAGGGTTCTGCAACGAACTAGCATTCGTGAGGAGTCGATCAGACAGGAAGCTTCATGTGAATGATTTGCAGAGGCCAGACATACTGTGTGACAATATTGCGATGATCAGACCATCCCGATGGTGATCAGACTACGGCGATCGACTACCTGCACGAAGGTAATGTGTTCTGAACACATAACAATAAAATATTTACTGTAGAAGTTTAAATTTTAAATTTAAATACATACTATATATATTATATTTAGATCTTTATGTAGGACTAATATATGTTAATTAATTAGATTAATTAATAATTTTTATTATAAAATTATAATTTTAAAAAAGTTTTAAAATTATTATTTTACCCCTGCACAAAAATTTCACCACAAATGGTATCAGAGCAGGTTCTAAAATATGATATATATTTGCATGCATAGATTAAGTAGTAATCTAAAAGTTTAAATTTAAAATTTAAATTTAAATTTTGAAATTCAAATTTTGAATTTTAAAATTTGAAATTTAAAATTCAAAATTCAAAAATTTAAAATTTAAAATTTAAAATTTAAAATTTGGTTGAAATTTCAAATTTGAAATTCAAATTTTAAAATTTAAAATTTGAAACTCAAAAATTTGAAATTTATTTAAAATTTGAAATTCAAAATTTAAAATTTAAAATTTAAAATTTAAAATTTAAAATTTAAAATTTGAAATTGGTATATTTAGATATACTTGATCCAAGTAGTAAGTAGTCTAATTGGGTTGGTTGCCATGATCATCCGGTCATAGGAGAAAAATAAGATTTAAAGGCCCTCTCCTTCCATTCGATGGGGTTCTCCTATGGTGGTAGGGGTGCCGATGTGATTATATCCCATGCAGACGAAACAGCGAAAGGACTTAATTGTAAAGGTTCAATTATAGAATTTATCATGAATGTGTTAGAATAGATCTAAAGGAATATTCATGATTTATTTTGATTGAGTTATTTTCTGTTATGTAATTAGCAATAGGATTGCTGTTTATGAAATGTGCTGATCCAATTGTGAAATGAGTCAACACATTTGGTGAACAGAAAATAAAACCTTTCAAATTTGAAAAATTATTTTCAAAATGCCAAACCCTGACCCATCAGTCCAAATACTTAATTAAAAGAATTAAGTGTTGTCTAGTTGGTCTAGAATTGTGAATTAAGACCTAAGATAATTGCATAAACTTGTAGGTCAATGGGTTAGATGGATTAGGTCCATAATTGGGTTAGACCTAAGGTTAGCTTAAAGAAATGGACTAAATTAGAGTAATTGATCAAATCTAATCAAAAGTTGAATTAGATTAGGTCAAGGACACTCTAGACTCAACTCCAATAGTTGTAGTTGAATGGGTCCATGTCTTTAACTAGACCAAGATGGACTTAATTCATGGCTACGCGGTGGAACCCTATTTACTAAGTTGATCAAATTAAAACTAATGAACCGGTTGATGTCTAAGGTAAGTTCAACAGTCTGACCAGTGGTTTTTAACTGGAAGCTACTTGCATTGATTCGATCTCTGACGAGTTAATGGCATATCCCTTCCACTGATCTCACTTACCTGGCCAACCTGGTGAGTTAGGTTTTGATTAGATCACTTGGTGATTAGAGCTCACCCATTGTTGGGAATAGTGTTCCAAAGCCAATCGTCAGCCTGTTGACGGTTGTGCTCATTATTGTATTTGTACATGAATTATGAATTAATAAAAATTATTTTGATATTTTTCATCACAAAATATTTCATCTTCTAATGAACTCCTATGTTGTGGTGATGTCCTTAGGACTATTTAGACTCGACCAAAGAGGATTTATTGTTTAGTCCTTAAATCTATTCGCGACCAAATGATACGTTGTTACCAAGGACGATAATGTTTATCAAGTATTGGTCATTGTGTGCCATATAGGTTGGTTGTCCTCTTAACCAATGAGTGTGGAGACACTGGTATGGCATACAGGTGAGATGTAAGGGTACATCTGCACTGAACGTGACCGACTCAGGAGCTATTTCTGCTGTCAAAATTTGCTCCGATGGAATATGGGTATAAATATCCCTCCGACCTGAGACCGCCATGATGACTTGCAAGCAACTCACTGCACTTAGGTACTGGACTACCTGAATTTTTAATTCAGTGACGGAAGGCTGCTGGGTGTAGTCAAGTACTTGACTTGTCGGTGCGTATGTCAAGATGGGATTGACCACTCCATTTAGGAGCTGTGTACAGTCATGTTTCAATTTAGCAAAATCTTGACCAGGGTAGTCCTTGTGAGGAGTCACAGGACTATTTGAGTTGAGCACGATTCAGATGATCTGATCAGGGTTGACAGTTTAACCCTGAGTCATCCTAAACACAGGGGTCAAAAGGATGAATTATACAGTAACCATATTCATGTAGGTTCTGAGTGTTACGATTGCGACTCTTCGACCTATCCAGATGTCGGGTACCATTTCTAGATGGTCACTTCGATTAGTACAGGAATTGGTTCCTGTGCTACCGACTTAAGTTCGAACGTGCGGGGTCACACACATTAGAGGTTCCTATCTGATCTGATGGCTGATGTAGAATCCTACATGTTTGAGACTCAGTGATCGAGAATCAAGATTCTCTGATCATGAGTTTCACACATTATGGGTACCGGGGTCAAGAGTCCCACTGGTTGGGACTTTTTGATCAGGATTACATATCGATGAATTCTGATATCCGATTGCCCATCGGATTTGGACTCAGTATTTATGAGAGTTTAATTAGTGATTTGATCACTAATTAACTCAATTTGATTGAGTAATTATTTTTGGATCAAGTCCAATTGAATTGGATTCAGTTGGATTTGACCCGATTAGGTTAAGAGTTGACCTAATCGTCAAGATGGTTTGGTCCCTGATTTGATCAGGGATTGGCCTTAGTCAATTTTTGATTTGATTAGAATTTTATTGAGCCTAATTAAGCCTAATTAACTTGGATTTAAATTAGTCTAATTGGACCTAACTTATTTGGTTCAATTAGGTTGGTTTAAATAATTAAACCACCTTGACCCAATCTCCATGCGCCACCTCACTTCCATTGCACCCATTTGAATTCATGAGAAGAACTTCTCATGAATTTTTTCCTCATGCCAAGCCCTCTCCATGCCCCACTTTAATGTGCCATTTGAATGGATAAGGATGATTGGTTGGCCATTCAAATTCAAAATAAAGTTTGAATTTGAATGGGCAATCAATCTTTGCACCTTATCCCTTTTTTTTACGCCCCATTTATTACATGAGAAAAGGTTTCTCATGAAATCACTCCATGCATAATTTAAGCCATGCCTCATGCCTTTAGTGGATAAGGGATGAGTTGGTATCCATTTGAATTCAAAATTTGATTTGAATTCAAATGTGCAATTACTCATCTTTATCCTTTCTTTTGGATAAGATGTTTGACGTTGTTATAAAAGAAGGAGAAGAGTGGAGCGTAGAAGAAGAAGATTTTTGAAAAAAAATTCTGGGGTGTGAGAAGTCTTGTGCATGAGAAGGAAGTCCATATCCTTCCAAGAGAAAAAGAAAGAAAAGAAAGAAAAGTAGGTGCAAGGTTTTCAGTGAGTTCCCTAGAGTTTTAGCCTGGGGTTCGGGAAGTGAGAAAGTGAGCTATGAGTGTCGTGAGCCCACAAAATCTCAAGGAGATCTTCAACATCCTCTCAAGCATATCTGTTGATGATCTGGAGCATCCAAAGAATCAACAGACATCGATCGAAGGAGTTCGATCAGCATCGGCCGTCAAAAGGGTTCTACAACGAGCTAGCACACGTGAGGAGTCGATCAGATCGAGAGCTTCGTGTGGACGATCCACAGAGGTCAGACATGCTGTATGGCTACATCATGATGATCAGACTCTCCCGACGTGTTGGGAAATGTGTCCCAAAAGCCAATCATCAAGCTGTTGACGGTTGAGCAACCAAGTATTGTAATTGATTTGTTAATAAATAAAATATATTTGGCATCTTCATCATAAGCTTTCATCTTCTAATGAACTCCGTTGTTATGATGAAGTCCTTAGGACTATTTAAGTTCGATAAAGAGAGATTTATCGATTAGTCCTTAAAATTATTCATGACCAAATGATAGGCTGTTAATAAGGACGACAGCTTCTATCGAGCATAGGTCGCTGTAGGCCATATGGGTTGGTTGTCCTCTTAACCAAGGAGTGTGGAGACACTGGTATGGCATACAGGTGAGATGTAAGGGTACATCATCATTGAACGTGACCAATTTCAGAGTATTCTACTATCGAGAATATCTCTGATGGGATATAGGTATAAGTGTCCCTTAGACCTGAGATCGCCTCAGTGACTTGCAAGCAACTCACTGTGCTTTGGTACTGGACTAACTGAATTTCTAATTCAGGGACGGAAGGCTTCTGGGCACAGTCAAGTACTTGCGAAGTCAGAGTGTGATCGAGATGGGATTGACCACTCCAAGAGTTGGAGAAGAATGAGTCGCTGTATTTCAATTTAGCAAAGCCTTGGCCAGGGTAATCCATCAGATGGATTTGATATTTTGAAATACAATGTGGACAACCTGATCAGAGTTGATAGTTAAACTCTGAGGTGTCCTATGATCATTTTGGTCAAGGGGATGAATTATATGAAAACTATATCCGCATGGGTTCTAAGGATGTTGTTCTACACATTCGACCTATCCGGTCGTCAGGTACCATTGCTAGATGGTCACTTGATTGGTATAGAAATTTATTCCTATGCTACCGGCTTAGGTTCGGACCTATGAGGTCACACACATTAGAGTTCATGATCCGATCAGATGGTTGATCAATGATTAAGAATCGTTCTAGGGTTAAATGATCAATACGATTGACAATTAACCCAGTGCAAGTGTTGCAGGAGGATCGATTAGCAATTCGATTGCTAATTGGCTTAATTTGATTAAGCCAATGGGTTGAGATTAAGTTTAATTAAATATGATTTAATTAGATTTATTTTGGGCTTGATTGGATCAAGTCCAATTGGTTTATTGGATAAGCCAAGTGCAAGGAAAAACTAGTCCTAGTTCAACTAGGACTTGGGTCAATCTAATTTCTAATTTGATTAGAAAATTAAATCAGATTTAAATCTAACTTAATCTGATTAAATTAGGTTCTTAATTAGGTTAAGACCTATTTTAATTGGGTTGATCTAATTTTGATTTGATTTGGTTTGGAAAACCAAATTAAAACAAGTCATAAGACAGAATCCTAGTAGGACTAGGATTCCACCTTGCGCCACATAATCCTTCTCCACACCCTCTCTCTTATTCAACGCCAATCTCCACTTATTTTGTGTGACAAAAGCCCTCTCCCAGATCTCTCCCACGTTCACAAAAGGTCTCCTCTCTTCTTTCTTACATGGAAGGTGGTTTGGATCAAATCTAAAAGGAATAAGTTTGGATTTCGAATTCTATGAGATAGAATTTTTAGAAATCCTCGAAGTTAGTGATTGTGAATCACTTCCAACCTGTGAGTCCTGTCTTCTTGGTAAAATGACCAAGTCACCTTTTACTGGAAAAGGTGAGAGAGCTACTGAGCTCTTGAGCCTAGTACATACTGATGTATGTGGGCCCATGAGCACCAGTGCTAGAGGTGGATATTTCTACTTCATAACTTTCACGGATGACCCATCTCGATATGGATATGTCTATCTGATGAAATATAAGTCGGATTCATTTAAAATGTTCAAACGATTCTGAAGTGAAGTAGAAAAATAAACTGGGAAGAGTATTAAAACTCTTCGATCTGATGAGGAGGAGAATACCTTTCTAGTGAGTTTCTCACATATCTAGGAGAGAATGGGATTCCCTTCCAATGGACTCCTCCAGGAACATCATAGCATAATGGTGTGTTTGAAAGGAGGAATCGGACTTTGTTAGACATGGTCCGATCCATGATAGGTTTTTGCTAGCTTGCTGATATCCTTCTGGAGATATGCACTCGAATCGGCCTGTTATCTATTAAATAGGATTCCAAGTAAGTCTGTAATTAAGACTCCATATGAGATATGGACAGGGCGTAAGCCAGTACTTTCACACCTTAGGGTCTGGGGGTGCCCGGCCTATGTCAAACGATTAGTCACAGACAAACTTGGACCTAGGTCTGACAAATACTCATTCATAGGGTACCCCAAAGAGACAAAAGGATATTTTTTCTACCATGCTGATGAACAAAAGGTGTTCGTCAGCCTTAAGGCAATCTTTTTAGAAAAGGAGTTTCTTGGTGAAGGAACCATTGCCTCTAAGGTTGAACTTGATGAAGTTCAACAGGTAGAAGGACCGACACCAATAGCTGAACCTGAGTCGGATATGATTAGATCACATCCGGAGCCCAATATACCTGCACCATTAAGGTGATCCGGTAGAGTACCGCGTCAGCCGGACAGATACTACGGTTTCTTGGTCCGGGATGGTGATCCCATCGAACTTGATGAGAATAATAAGGATCCGATCACCTATATGGATGCTATGCAGAGACCTGATTTTGAGAAATGGCTTGAAGCCATGAAATCTGAAATGGAGTCCATGAAGGTCAACGATGTATGGACATTGGTTGACCCACCTGAAGGGGTTAAACCCATTGGGTGTAAATGGGTCTTCAAAAGGAAGAGGGGCGCAGACGGAAAGGTGGAGACCTATAAAGCCCGTCTGGTTGCCAAGGAGTATCGTCAACGTTATGGTATTGACTATGACGAGATGTTTTCCCCTGTGGTAATGCTCAAATCTATTCGGATAATGCTTGCAATAGCTGCCCATCTGGATTATGAGATCTGGCAGATGGATGTAAAGACAGCTTTCCTGAATGGAGAGCTGACTGAAGAGGTGTATATGATACAACCTGAAGGGTTTACATCCACAGATGAGTCCAAGGTGTGCAAGCTTCAGAGATCCATTTATGGACTGAAGCAAGCTTCTCAGAGTTGGAACATGTGTTTTGATAAGGTGATCAAAACGTATGGCTTCATTAAGAATGGAGAAGAGCCCTGCATCTATAAATGGGCAATGGTCCAGTTGTGGTATTCCTTGTCTTGTACGTGGATGACATTCTCTTAATCGAGAATGACATCCCCGTACTGCAGGAAATAAAAGTTTGGTTGTCATCACAGTTCTCCATGAAAGACTTGGGTGAAGCATCCTACATCCTAGGGATGAAGATCTATAGGGATAGATCTAAAAGGATGCTTGGGTTATCCCAGTCCATGTACATAGACACTGTGCTGAAGAGGTTCAGCATGGAGAATTTCAAGAAGGGCTATCTACCGATAGGCCATGGAATTTCTCTCTCTAAGAAGGATTGTCCGACAACTCCTGAAGAGAGAGAGCGTATGAGTAGAGTCCCATATGCTTCAGCCGTGGGATCTATCATGTACGCCATGACATGTACAAGACCAGATGTGGCATACTCACTAGGAGTAGTGAGTAGATACCAATCTGATCCTGGAGAAAATCACTGGAAAGTGGTTAAAGCCATCCTTAAGTATTTGAGAAATACTAAGGACCAATGGTTGGTTTATGGCGAGTCAGATCTGAAACTTGTGGGGTTCACAGACTCCAGCTTCCAATCTGACCATGATGACAGCAGGAGCGTGTCGGGTTATATCTTTACTCTGAATGGTGGAGCCATCTGCTGGAAGAGTTCCAAGCAGCATACTGTGGCAGACTCTGTTTGTGAAGCGGAGTATATCGCAGCATCAGATGCCACGAAGGAAGCTGTGTGGCTGAAGAAATTCATCAACGAGCTCGGAGTAGTACCCTCCCTCGATGGTCCAGTCCTGCTCTACTGCGACAGCACTGGTGCTATAGCTCAGGTGAAGGAACCCAAAGCACATTAGCGGACGAAGCACATCTTGCGCCGCTTCCACCTGATCCGAGAGATCATGGATCGAGGTGACGTCGACCTTCAGAAGATCGATGGAAAGGAGAACCTAGCCGACCCCTTCACTAAAGCTCTGGCAATAAAGGAGTTCGACAACCACAAGTCGAAGATGGGTATTAGATACTGTGCCGAGTGGCTTTATGACAAGTGGGAGTTGTTGGGAAATGTGTCCCAAAAAGCCAATCGTCAAGCTGTTGACGGTTGAGCAACCAAGTATTGTAATTGATTTGTTAATAAATAAAATATATTTGGCATCTTCATCATAAGCTTTCATCTTCTAATGAACTCCGTTGTTATGATGAAGTCCTTAGGACTATTTAGGTTCGATAAAGAGAGGATTTATCGATTAGTCCTTAAAACTGTTCACGACCAAATGATAGGCTGTTAATAAGGAGACAGCTTCTATCGAGCATAGGTTGCTGTAGGTCATATGGGTTGGTTGTCCTCTTAACCAAGGAGTGTGGAGACACTGGTATGGCATACAGGTGAGATGTAAGGGTACATCATCATTGAACGTGACCAACTCCAGAGTATTCTACTGTCGAGAATATCTCTGATGGGATATAGGTATAAGTGTCCCTTAGACCTGAGATCGCCTCAGTGACTTGCAAGCAACTCACTGTGCTTTGGTACTGGACTAACTGAATTCTAATTCAGGGACGGAAGGCTTCTGGGCATAGTCAAGTACTTGCGAAGTCAGAATGTGATCGAGATGGGATTGACCACTCCAAGAGTTGGAGAAGAATGAGTCGCTGTATTTCAATTTAGCAAAACCTTGGCCAGGGTAATCCATCAGATAAATTTGATATTTTGAAATACAATGTGGACACCTGATCAGAGTTGACAGTTAAATTCTGAGGTGTCCTATGATCATTTTGGTCAAGGGGATGAATTATATGAAAACTATATCTGCATGGGTTCTAAGGATGTTGTTCTACACATTCGACCTATCCGGTCGTCGGGTACCATTGCTAGATGGTCACTTCGATTGGTATAGAAATTTGTTCCTATGCTACCGGCTTAGGTTCGGACCTATGAGTCACATACATTAGAGTTCATGATCCGATCAGATGGTTGATCAACGATTAAGAATCGTTCTAGGGTTAAATGATCAATACGATTGACATTTAACCCAGTGCAAGTGTTGCAGGAGGATCGATTAGCAATTCGATTGCTAATTGGCTTAATTTGATTAAGCCAATGGGCTGAGATTAAGTCCAATTAAATATAATTTAATTAGATTTATTTTGGACTTAATTGGATCAAGTCCAATTGATTTATTGGATAAGCCAAGTGCAAGGAAAAACTAGTCCTAGTTCAACTAGGACTTGGGTCAATCTAATTTCTAATTTGATTAGAAAATTAAATCAGATTTAAATCTAACTTAATCTAATTAAATTAGGTTCTTAATTGGGTTAAAACCTATTTTAATTGGGTTGATCTAATTTTGATTTGATTTGGTTTGGGAAACCAAATTAAAACAAGTCATAAGACAGAATCCTAGTAGGACTAGGATTCCACCTTGCGCCACATAATCCTTCTCCACGCCCTCTCTCTTATTCAACGCCAATCTCCACTTATTTTGTGTGACAAAAGCCCTCTCCCAGATCTCTCCCACGTTCACAAAAGGTCTCCTCTCTTCTTTCTTACATGGAAGGTGGTTTGGATCAAATCTAAAAGGAATAAGTTTGGATTTCGAATTCTATGAGATAGAGTTTTAGAAATCCAAAACTCTTTCAATTTTGCACCAAATTTATCCAAATTTTTTTTGGAATTTTCGTGGCTTTTAGGATATACATTGTGTACCCTTTTCTGGTGATCCATGTACGAAAATATGAAGGAGGTGCTCAAGAGTTGGGCGTCCCTTAACTTGCCATGTTTGGATAAGCCTTGACTAGGTGTTTGACCTAGACAAAGACTCTATCATATCTCTTATATAAGATTAGTTTCTTCATGAAATTTTAGGATAAATTAGAGATTTGAGAGAGCTTTGTACTATCCAAAAATCAAAGAGAAATACTTTGGATCTTGGAGATATAAAAGATGCAAGTTTGAGTATCTAGAGAGAAAAATGTGAAGAAGAAGAGGGTCTTCTTCTAGGGTTTTTGTTTTCATATCTTTCCTCCCTCCATCTTGAGTTTCCTGAGAGTGTCTCAGATTTGAAACTCCTCCTTTTACTTTCCATCTTTGGAAGAGTCCAAATCAAGAAGAAGGAGGTACCTGATCAACCATCAAAGAAGGATCAGCGCAGTACTAGCATACTGTGCTGATTTCCTGAAGCAGGACTTCTGATCGAGATTCGTGGGCTCGTGTGGACGACTCCTAGAGGTCGGATGCATGTGCGGCTTGCAACATCATCCTCAAGCCTAGATCAACGAGGTTAGAGCATCTAACTTGCAAGGTAATAGATCTGATCTATTGTTTAATACATACATTAGATGTAGTATAGAAACATGTTGATATGATCAACATGTAGTTCATGCTATATTTATATATTTTAATTTTTGATTTAATGTCATGTAATAATCATGTAATAGGATCTTAGATCTAGAGATTTTCTGATCTTAGAAAATAAATTTTGATTTATTTTAGTCTTCCGCTGTATGATCTTGAAAAAGTTTCAAGATCTAACCCTCTTTTTAAAGATCTAACCCTGAAACCCTAGATCTGGTTCTTTCACGACGGTGATCAGATTGCGGCGATCTACTACCTGCACAAAGGTATTGTGTTCTGAACACATTACAGTAAAGTATTTACTGTTCGAATTTGAATTTTAAATTTAAATGAATGCATGCTATATATCATATTTAGATCCTAGTGTAGGATAAATTCATGTTAATTAATTAGATTAATTAATAATTTTTACTGTAAAACTATGATTTTAAAAAAATTTTAAAATTACCATTTTACCCCTGCACTGAATTTCTCCATAAATGGTATAAAAGCAGGTTCTTAGATATGATATATATATATTTACATGCGTAGATTAAGTTGTAATCTAAAAATTTAATTTGAAATTTAAAATTCAAAATTCAAAATTTGAATTTTAAAATTTAAAATTCAAAATTTAAAAATTTAAAATTTAAAATTTAAAATTTGAAATTTAAAATTTGATTGAAATTTCAAATTTAAAATTTAAAATTTAAAATTTAAAATTTGAATTTTGAATTTTAAAATTTGAAATTCAAAATTCAAAATTCAAAATTCAAAATTCAAATTCAAAAATTTAAAATTTGAAATTTGAAATTTGGTTGAAATTTCAAATTTGAAATTCAAAATTTAAAATTTGAAATTTGAAATTCAAAATTTGAAATTCAAAATTTTGAAATTTAAAATTTGAAATTTATTTGAAATTTAAAATTCAAAATTTAAAATTTAAAATTTAAAATTTAAAATTTAAAATTTAAAATTTAAATTTTGAAATTGGTATATTTAGATATACTTGATCCAAGTAGCAAGTAATCGAATTGGGTTGGTTGCCATGGCCGTCCGGTCATAGGAGAAAAGTAGGGTTTAAAGGTCCTCTCCTCCCATTCGATGGGGTCTCCTATGGTGGTAGGGGTGCCACTGCAATTATATCCCATGCAAATGAAGCAGCGAAAGAAATTAATTATAAAGGTATAATTATGAAATTTATCATGAATGTGTTAGATTAGATCTAAAGGAATATTCATGATTTATTTTGATTGAGTTATTTTCTGTCATGTAATTAGCAATAGGATTGCTATATATGAAATGTGCTGATCTATTTGTGAAATGAGTCAACATATTTGGTGAATAGAAAATAAAACCTTTCAAATTTAAAAATTATTTTCGAAATACCAAACCCTGACCCATCAGCCCAAATACTTAATTAAAAAAATTAAGTGTTGTCTAGTAGGTCTAGAATTATGAATTAAGACCTAAGACAATTGCATAAACTTGTGGGTCAATGGGTTAGATAGATTAGATCCATAATTGGGTTAGACCTAAGGTTAGCTTAAAGAAATGGACTAAATTAGAGTAATTGGTCAAATCTAATCAAAAGTTGAATTAGATTAGGTCAAAGATACTCTAGACTCAACTCCAATAGTTGTAGTTGAATGGGTCCATGTCTTTAACTAGACCAAGATGGACTTAATTCATGGCTACACGGTGGAACCCTATTTACTAAGTTGATCAAATTAAAACTAATGAATCGGTTGGTGTCTAAGGTAAGTTTGGCAGTTTGACCAGTGATTTTTAAGCGGGAGCTACTCGCAGTGATTTGATCTCTGACGAGTTAATGGCTTATCCCCACCACTGATCTCACTTACCTGGCCAACCTAGTGAATTAGGTTTTAATTAGATCACTTGGTGATTAGGGCTCACCCATGTCATTAGGTAAATCAGTTTGACTGATTTAGGTACTCCTAATGCCAGCTTTAATTAAATCCTTTTTAATCTGACTTGGTGAAGTCAGTAGGAGGATTGAAATTGGCTGGATATTTTCTTCTCATCTATCCTTTAATAAAATCCTCAAAAAAATATATATATTAGGTCCCTAAAAATGATTAAGTTATATTGATAACTAAGTCATAGCCTCCCATTAAGTAAGTGATAATGAGTCCATTAGTTTAATAATCATTGGAGGTCTAAAGGTCTGGTACTTATTAACTAATGAAATTATCATTCATAATATGATAATTTGGTTTGAGTCTTTCTGATGGTGATCAGGTTGGCCGGCCAAAGTCGGGCCTGATCATTTATTGGTCCGATTCATCAAATCAAATCATGTTAATGGTTGGACCTAACCAGATCTTTTTAGTGGAGGCCAAAGCCTACTGATTAAGTTCTGGGGCAAAATCAATTACTAGAAGTTGTTTAGAGAAACAACTGGCTATGAACCTACCCATAGATGCACATGGGTTGACCAACCAAAGTTGAGCTCGTGTGTAGTCTGTGTGGATTCTAGTACCCACTAAGGAATTAAAGTAATTCTTCGAATTGGAGGTTGAGGCTACCAGTTCGTAAAAATACTGGGAGAAACTTTAGACTAAATCCAAGTCTTTAGTATTTATAATTTATGTACTAATAGAGGTCTAGTTTTCCTTTATGCAACAATAGCCACTACTCTATCCCTCCGATCATTATTAGATAATGACAAGCTCATGGGACCTAATTTAGATAGCCGGTATCGAAAATTAAAAATCATCCTTGAGCATGAGCGGATCCTTTATGTAGTAACGGATCCGACACCTGAGGAGCCAGTCTCGAATGTTAGAGGGATGGTCCAAGACACTTATCAGAAGTGGCTCAACGACCGCACCACCGTTCGGTATATTATGCTAGCATCAAGAGCACAATAAAGAACATTCATTGCTTTAGCATTTAATTGGGCCATCTTTTTATCAACCTCATCCCATTCTTTCTCGGATTTGGTTGATTCCTCACCATCTATAATTTTAATGGGTGTGTGAGGACCATTCACTATGATACTCCACATATCATAGTCGAGTGCTTGAATGAATATTTTCATCCGAGCTTTCCAATAGGTGTAATTAGACCCATTGAAAAGTGGAGGTCGGTTGGTGGATTGCCCCTCTGCTAGAGATGTGCTGACATGGGTTGCCATAGATCTTTGGCTCTTTGATTGTTTAGATCAAAGAAGGGCTAGAGCACCGGGCTCTGATACCACTTGTTGCCCAGCTATGCAACCCAAGAGGGGGGGTGAATTGGGTTTCTAAAAATTTTAAGCTTAACTAATGACTTATGAGAAATATTTGATAAAGCTAAATAGATAGAGTGAGTAAAATTAATTCAAGGCTAATAGCAAGAGCAAGAATGCAAGAAAATAATGAAGAGATAAAGAAGAGCAATTAGACACACACCAAACAAAAAGATTTATAGTGGTTCGGTGCCAACCTTGCACCTACATCCACTCTCCAAGCTCCTACTTGGGAATTCCAATCCACTAATCTTGTATTCAACCTGAATACAAACGTCGGAAACTCTGACTCTAGCTATCCCAAGCTAGTTCACTTGTTTTTCGGGTACAAGCCAACCCTATACACTCCGATTCAAGGTTTGGATCAACCTTTCCTTATTTTGGAACCCTTCCAAAACAAAACCAATCACTCAAACTGAGTATAACAATTTATAGCATAATTAAGCACAAAGAAAAGCTCCTTCAATGAGCGAATATAACTTTAAATATACTTTACTTAAAAGAAGAAGACCCTTTTTGGATTTCCTCAAGGTGGATGGAGACTTCAAAGTGCACTTGAGGAGTTGGTGAGCTTGGAGTAAAGGCTTCTTGAAAGATTTGAATGAGCTCTTGCTTAGGGCTGAAACGTTGGCTTGAAATCTCTTTTTCAAAATCTCTCTACTTGGATGCTCTCTTTTGTTCTTCTTATTCTTCTTTTTGTTCTCCTTGTTGATTTCCACGTTTTTGTCCCTTTTATAGCTTCAAGAAATAGTGGAAAACATTCTAGACTGAAAAAGAGCTGTTAGACCACTTTAAATGAGCATTAAAAGTACTTAAAATGGGTTAAAAACTAGCCGTTGTGGAAAAATCCCGTCACAGGGGTCGACTCATGGGTCGACTCATGCCTGGGGGTCGACTCATGGGTCGACCTCTGTGGAAGAACATCAGAGAATCACCAGAAAATAAGGTTCTGTGATTTTTGGCCTAAAAACTGCAGGGGTCGACTCATGGATCGACTCATGCCTTGGAGGTCGACTCATGGGTCGACTCACAGGTTGTGCCAAGTCAAAAAATCTGCGTGCCAAACAGCTCATTGTGCCATGAGTTGACTCACGGGTCGACTCATGATTTTCAAACATGCATAACTTTCAAAATACAAGTCCAAAATCAATAAAATTTTCACTATTGGATCACAAATCTTTTGTTCTATCATTTGATACTATCAAATCAGGATTTTGGTAAAATTATAATTTTGCCCCTGAAGAGCAATAAGTCTTTTGCAAGTGAAAATCATTGGTACCCCTTCAACTGCTTTGTAATCATCAAAATCAATCTAAGGAGCAACAATCTCCTTCTTTTTGATGATGACAAAATATTTGAACAAAAGTATTTATATGAATCAATGAACATGAATTTCAAAGGAATGAAATGCATTTTAGGCAGTTTGAAGATAAACAGGAGATTTACTACCAACTTATAAGTGCATTTGCTTGAAAAGAAGATTGATTCTTTTGGCATGTGATACATGTGCCCATTTGCATAAATAATTTGCCTATTGCTTAATGATTTGAAAATTTGCTCATTTGATTATGTGATTTTGATATCAGAGCAAGTTGCATCTTGAAAATTTGCTCATTCTCATTTGATTATTTAGTTTTAGTATCAGAGCAAGTTTAACAACTAATTGTATTATTGTATGTTTAAGAATTAATTGTAAAGTATATGAGAGCATGTCAAATTTTAAAGCATATCAGAGCATGTCTAAGAAGTAATTTTAAAGGTTGCTCATTTGCTTTGCTTAGCAATTGGTATCAGAGCAATTCATTCATTTTGTTAGCAATCTTGTTAATTTCTCCCAACTCACTCATTTTATTATTAAGTTTTGTTATTAAGTTTTATATTTATCTCTCTTATTTATCTCTCTTTTGATACTTTTGCTTAGCAATTCACTCATTGTATTTTTAAGTCATTTAATAATCTTGCTTTTGATACTTTTCTTTAATTTCTCCTCCTTTTTGACATCATCAAACGTTTGATAACTCCCCCTCTTTTTTGAATACATTCTCTCTTTAGTGCTTCTTCAAACTTTTTGTGCTAATCATCAATGTTTACTCCCCCTGAATACAGTAATCATAAAACAAAATATGCCATTGAGTACCATAGATATGAATTAGCAACATTAATGATACCAAAGAGAAGATATATAATCGAGAGATGATTGATACCATTACAAAGAGTAGATATATAATTAAAAGATGATTAAAACCATAGTTGTTTCAATACATATTTCATAATATAAAAGTCAACTAGTTAACATCATTACATGACCCAAATGACAGATCCTAGAAAGAACAACAGACATGACTAACAACAAGGATCTAGTAGAACACATGACTCTATGGATCAGAATCAGATGTATCAGAGATGGGGTGGGGAGATGATGGATCACGACCAGGGACTCATCCTCTACCCCGTCTGCCTCTGCCACGAGTGGAGGTGCTGGCATGAGTAGGTGGGCGAGATGATCCTGGAGGCTGAGAACGTTCAGAGGTCAAAGACTGGACTGCAAGAGAGAGCCTGATGGAATCAAGAACGTTCAGAGCTCTCGAAACAAACTGAAGCAGTGCAGTGAACTGTGTAGAAGCATGCTCACTAGAGCCTCTGATTTCTCTCCTCAAGAACTCATAACCACCCTCCAATGCACCTCTGAGCCTGCCAACCTCCGCAGTAAGGTCTGTGACCTCAATAGTGGACTCCTGTGGCTGAGGATGGGCCAAAGCTAAGACTTGCCCCTGCAAGTCAAGTACTCTCCCAGTCAGTCTCAAAATGCAATCCTCGAGCTGCTGAATCCAAACTGACTGATCTGTGATCATCTGAAATACAGTGGAGATATGGGAGATCAAAGTCTGATCAGATGTATCCAATGATGTGGATCCCGGTGCAAATGTAGAAGTGCTCCACTGACGAGAAAGCAAGGAAGCCACACGCTGAGAAATCTGCTCGATCTGATCCTCGATCGATCTGAACTCTGAAGGAGGTCCTCTGCTATCTGACTGCTGAACTGGTGTGTACCTTCTGGTGGACTCTGAAGGGCCAGCATCTGGATCTGAAACAAACTGGATATCTGGAGATGCTGTCCTGAAGTCATGGAGAGGTGATAAGGGACCTTCTTCCTCAGCTTTGTCCTCAATTCTATCCTCAGCTCTCTCCTCAGCTCTTTCTTCTGTACCCTTGATCCAACCACCATCAATCCTAGTGAATCCCATGCGGTGTAGAGTGTGTTGGTTGATGGTGTCTGCGTGGGAAAGCTTAGCAGATGCCTCCCCCTCAAAACTGACTCCAAACCTCTTGAAAACTAGTGTGAGGGCCATACCAAAAGGCAGATGTGCCTTGGATCTGTTCAATGTCTCTCTCATGGCCTCAATCATTAAAGCAGGGAGGTTTAGGGGGGTTTGAGTGATCACATGAAACATTATACAAATATCTCGGCCAGAAAGGAGGTCATGCCTACCACTCCTTGGGAAGAAAAGCTTTGTCACTAATTGATGTAGGATTCTCATTTTAATTGATAAGATTTTGGCTTCTAATTTATTCAGACTTCCCGAGTAGGTTCCTCCTAAAATTACATTGATCCCCTCTTCCTTCACTGGGAGTTCCATGTAAGAATATCCCTCACAGGGCAAATGTAGAATCTCTCCCAAAATAATAGGATCCAGACAATATCAATTCCCTTAACAGTAGAGGTTACTGTTCCATTGCCATAGTGCAGATTTGGATAAAACTCTCTAACCAAGTCTACATAAGTAACTTCCTTGAGAGAACAGTAAAATCCCCAACTTTGGTTTTTGATCTTTGTCCCAAAAGAGAAACCTTCTTTTTCAAAGAAACTAAAATCCACATTCTTGCCGGTTTCTACCTTTCTATCAGAGAGAGGAATTTTGCTAGGACTAAGGGAAGACTGAGAGGGACTTGGTGCAGACACTGAAGCCGAAATGGGAGCAGAGGTGGTCTGAGAAGCTTGCCTTTTTCTGCGGATCCTTCTTCCAGCGCACGGACTAATTTCCTTCTTTGAGGGAGTTTCATCTTTGGGGCCATTCTCACCACAAGAGCAGGCAAGAGACTCGGAAGATCAAATGGGTGAGGAGAAGGAAGGTTACTAGAGGATGGAAAGAGATTTTGGCGGAGAGAAATGACAATTTTGAGAAGAACGGTGGAAGCTAGGGCACGCTCCAACCGCTTCAATCAAGGGAGAATGATGCGAGAAGCTCCTTTCCCAAGGGGTGATTTGAGGTGGAGATGTGAAGGGAGAATGATCTTGGGCTAAATCCTTGGTTTTGGAGAGAACGAATGATGAGGATGATGAGTCTTGGAGGGAGGAAGACGAAGAAGAAGAATGAGTCGGCTCATGAACGGGCTTCAAGTTAAAAAGAAAAGAACCCGTGGGAAGTTGGCAATAATTTCAAGTATGCCATTGGGTCGACCCTAGGGGGTCGACCATGAATCACAAAAATTCAGAAAAAATATGAATAAATTTTGAAAAAATTGAAAATTTTGAGAGAAGAAATTTTGCTCAATGACAAGTTGTGAGAATGATAATCTTGAGTATTTAGGTCCAAGAGAGATGATGAAAATTGAGCTCAAAGAAATTTTGACATCGATTTCTTGAAATTGGAGAAACATTTAGGCAAAAGGATCAAGAATTCCTAGATTTCTCCTAATTTCACAGAATCTATCCTCACTAAGGGCCTTTATAAAGATATCAGCTAATTGATTTTTAGTGCAAACATATTCAAGAATTATATTTTTATTTTGAACATGTTCTCTTATAAAATGATGTCTTATTTCAATATGTTTAGACCTTGAATGTTGAATTGGATTTTTAGATAGATTTATGGCACTTGTGTTATCATATCTTATTGGTGTTTCATTAAGTTTGATACCAAAGTCTTCGAGTTGTTGCTTAATCTACAAGATTTGAGCACAACAACTTCTGGCTGCAATGTATTCGGCCTCAGCCGTAGACAGTGCTACCGAATTTTGTTTCTTGCTAAACCAGGAGATTAGGTTAACTCCAAGAAATTGGCAAGTTCCACTAGTACTTTTTCTGTCTAATCTACATCTAGCAAAGTCAGCATCTGAATATCCTAATAAATCAATCAGTGAGTCCTTAGAGTACCATAATCCTAGAGTTTAAGTACCATTTAAATATCTAAGGATTCTTTTAACAGCATTCAAGTGAGATTCTTTAGGATTAGATTGAAATCTAGCACATAAACAAACACTAAACATGATATCAGGCCTACTTGCAGTTAAATATAATAGAGAGGCAATCATACCTCTATAGTATTTTAAGTCTACACATTTACCTTCTTCATCCTTGTCAAGCTTACATGAGGGACTCATGGGTGTGCCAATTGGTTTGGAGTTCTCCATTCTAAATCTTTTGAGTAATTCTTTGGTGTACTTGCTTTGGGTGATGGAGATTCTCTCTTTTGTTTGTTTGATTTAGAGTCTGAGGAAGAAAGTAAGTTCTCCCATCATGCTCATCTCGAACTCTCCCTGCATGAGCTTAGCAAAGTCTTGACAAAGAGATTCATTAGTAGACCCAAAAATTATGTCATCAACATAAATTTGTATAACTAACATATCATTTTGATTTCTTTTAATAAAGAGGGTTGTGTCTACATTACCTCTTGAAAAACCATTATTTAGTAAGAATTTGCTTAGCCTATCATACCAAGCCCTAGGTGCTTGTTTTAATCCATATAGAGCTTTATTTAATTTAAAAATATGATTAGGAAAAGCATGATTTTCAAATCCTGAGAGTTGTTCTACATAGACTTCTTCAGCAATATATCCATTCAAAAATGCACTTTTGACATCCATTTGAAATAGTTTAAATTTCATAAAGCAAGCATATGCAAGTAGAAGTCTAATAGCCTCTAATCTAGCAACAGGTGCAAAGGTCTCATCAAAATCAATTCCTTCTTCTTGATTATAACCTTTAGCAACCAACCTTGCTTTATTTCTTATTACATTTCTATGTTCATCTAATTTGTTCCTAAAAACCCATTTTGTGCCAATTATTGAATGATTTTTAGGTCTTGATACTAAGATCCATACATTATTTCTTTCAAATTGATTAAGTTCCTCTTGCATTGCATTAATCCAATTATAATCATTTTCAGCTTCTTCAATAGTTTTTGGTTCAAGATGAGATACAAAAGCACAATGATTAAATACTTCTCTAAGTGAAGAACGAGTTTTTACCCCATGCATAGGATCACCAATAATTAGCTCCTTAGGGTGATTGTGAACATACCTCCATTCTTCGGGTAGGTCATTTGTACCTTGAGGTTGTTCTTGATGTTCTTCACTTCCCTCATCCTGTTTGTCTTCATGTTCCTTATCCTCTTGAATTGTTGAATCTTTCAGAGTGATCTCCTTCATTCCTTCTATAAGAGGATCTGCATCATTAGCACTTTCATTCTTCCTTGAAGGAAGATCGTTAGATTCATCAAAGACAACATGTATGGACTCCTCTACTACTAAGGTTCTTTTGTTAAAAACTCTAAAAGCTTTACTAGTGGAGGAGTAACCAAGAAAGATTGCTTCATCTGATTTTGCATCAAATTTTTCAAGTCTTTCTTTACCATTATTTAACACAAAACATCGGCAACCAAAAATATGAAAATAAGAAATATTAGGTTTTCTTTCTTTCCAAAGCTCATAGGAGGTTTTCTTTAAAATTTGTCTAATCAAAGCACGATTTAAAATGTAACATGCTGTGTTGATTGCTTCAGCCCAAAAATATCTTGGAAGATTGCTTTCACAAAGTATGGTACGGGCCATTTCTTCTAAGATTCTATTTTTCCTTTCTACTACCCCATTTTGTTGGGGAGTCCTAGGAGCAGAGAAGTTATGGCCAATTCCCTTTTCATCACAAAAGTTTTCAAAGTCTTGATTTTCAAATTCAGTTCCATGATTGCTTCGAATATTTTGAATTGAAAATCCTTTCTCATTAGTGATTTTTCAGTAAAATTTAGTGAAAACATGAAAAATTTCATCTTTGTGTGCTAAAAAAAAAACCCAAGTAAAACGAGAGTAATCATCTATAATTACAAAACCGTATCGTTTTCCTCCTAGACTAGTGGTTCTAGTAGGTCCAAATAAGTCCATATGCAAAAGCTCTAAAGGTCTAGAGGTAGAAACAATATTTTTGGATTTAAATGAAACTCTTGTTTGTTTACCTAGTTGGCATGCATCACAAATTCTATCCTTTTCAAAATTCAATTTTGGCAAACCAAGAACTAATTCTTTCTTAATTAAGTTTGAAAGAGAATGCATGCTAATATGTGCAAGTCTGCGATGCCAAAGCCAACTAGTCTCATTAACTTTAGCATTCAAGGATACTAGGCATTGCATGTTTATTTTGGCTAAATCATTTAAATCTACCATATAAACATTACCATGTCTATGTCCAATAAATTTAATGCCATCATTAATTGGACTAGTTACAATGCAAACAGATGATTCAAAAATAACCTTATATTTTTTATCACAGAATTGACTAATGCTTAGTAAGTTATGCTTTAAACCATCTACTAACAAAATATTTTCAATGTATTTGGAGGGAGTGATACCAATGTTACCTATACCGATGATCTTTCCTTTGCCATTATCTCCAAAGGTGACCATCCCTCCATCCTTAGCATCAAGAGTGATGAATTGGGATTCATCACCAGTCATGTGTCTCGAGCATCCACTGTTAAGATACCATTTTCTATTTCCTCCTTGGGATGCTAGACACACCTGCAAGCAAAAGTCAAGTTTTTGTTTTAGGTACCCAAGCTTTCTTGGATCCTTTTTGGTTAGTCATAATGGTTCCTTTTGGAACTCATATTTTCTTTATAGTTGAGTTTGCAGACTTGTTAGAGAAGCAAGTGTATGACTTATGTCCTACTCTACCACATTTGAAGCAAGTAATATTGGAAGACTTGTTACTTAAAGAGTTTACATACATATTTTTCAGATATTTTTGTTTCTTCAAGGGGTTATACCTAAGTCCAGCCTTATCATACACGGCCTTTTGATTATCAAGAATCATATTGAGTTTATTTGAACTCAAGGTAAACTTTTCTACTATTGGTTTTAGCTTGGCAATTTCATTCTTTAAGCTTTGATTTTCTTGAAGCAGGGTGGATTTCTCAATTGAAATATTTTCAGTTTGTTTCAATAAAGATTGATTTTTTAATTTTAGCTCTTTGTTCTTCATTCCTAGTTTCTTTAATTCATCAATTAAATCATAGAAAGCTTCATGTAATTCTTCAAATGTAAAGTCACTAGGACTTTCAGAAATTACCTCATTTTCGTGTGCCATAAGGCACAGGTTGGCTTGTTCGGTTGAGTTTTCTTCATCAGAGCTTGAGTCATCACTCGCACTCCAAGTGGCTATCATGGCCTTCTTCTTGTACTTCTTGGAACCTTTCTTCAATTGTGGGCATTCAGATTTGAAGTGTCCCGGCTTCTTGCATTCGTAATAGATAAGGGGTTGGTCTTTCTCTTTTTCTTTGCTCTGTTCCCCTTTTGTGAATGGCCTCTTCCTCATCGCTTGTTTCCTTTTTCTCAAAAATTTCTTGAATCTTCGGGTAATGAGTGCCATTTCTTCATCCTGTTCTTCATCTTCAGTGTCATCAGTTTCTTCATCCGGTGGAGCTGTGGATTTGAGGGCAATGGTTCTTTTCTTTTTGACTTCTTTCTCTTGATGCTGCTTCATGCTCAGCTCATGAGTCATCAATGATCCTAGAAGCTCTTCCAAGGGTAGAATGTTCAAGTCCTTAGCTTCTTGAATGGCAGTCACTTTGGCTTCCCAAGTTCTTGGTAAAGACCTGAGAATCTTTCTTATAAGCTCACTGTTAGTATAGGACTTGCCAAGACTCTTTAAACCATTAATAATATCAGTAAAGCGAGTAAACATTCCAGTTATGGACTCATCATGCTCTATTTTAAATAATTCATATTTATGCACAAGCATGTTGATTTTAGACTCCTTTACTTGATTGGTTCCCTCATGGGTTACTTCTAACCTATCCCATATTTCTTTAGCAGATGAGTAAGTAGAAATGCGATTAAATTCGTTAGCATCAAGAGCACAATAAAGAACATTCATTGCTTTAGCATTTAATTGGGCCATCTTCTTATCAACCTCATCCCATTCTTTCTCGGGTTTGGTTGATTCCTCACCATCTATAATTTTAGTGGGTGTGTGAGGACCGTTCACTATGATACTCCACATATCATAGTCGAGTGCTTGAATGAATATTTTCATCTGAGCTTTCCAATAGGTGTAATTAGATCCATTGAAAAGTGGAGGTCGGTTGGTGGATTGCCCCTCGGCTAGAGAAGTGCCGACATGGGTTGCCATAGATCTTTGGCTCTTTGATTGTTTAGATCAAAGAAGGGCTAGAGCACCGGACTCTGATACCACTTGTTGCCCAGCTATGCAACCCAAGAGGGGGAGGTGAATTGGATTTCTAAAAATTTTAAGCTTAACTAATGACTTATGAAAAATGTTTGATAAAGCTAAATAGATAGAGTGAGTAGAATTAATTCAAGGCTAATAGCAAGAGCAAGAATGCAAGAAAATAATGAAGAGATAAAGAAGAGCAAATAGACACACACCAAACAAAAAGATTTATAGTGGTTCGGTGCCAACCTTGCACCTACATCCACTCCCCAAGCTCCTACTTGGAAATTTCAATTCACTAATCTTGTATTCAACCCGAATACAAACGTCGGAAACTCCAACTCTAGCTATCCCAAGCTAGTTCACTTGTTCTTCGAGTACAAGCCAACCCTATACACTCCGATTCAAGGTTCGGATCAACCTTCCCTGATTTTGGAATGCTTCCAAAATAAAACCAATCACTCAAACTGAGTATAACAATTTATAGCATAATTAAGCACAAAGAAAAGCTCCTTCAATGAGCGAATATAACTTTAAATACACTTTACTTAAAAGAAGAAGACCCTTTTTGGATTTCCTCAAGGTGGATGGAGACTTCAAAGTGCACTTAAGGAGTTGGTGAGCTTGGAGTAAAGGCTTCTTGAAAGATTTGAATGAGCTCTTGCTTAGGGCTGAAACGTTGGCTTGAAATCTCTTTTTCAAAATCTCTCTACTTGGATGCTCTCTTTTGTTCTTCTTTTTCTTCTTTTTGTTCTCCTTATTGATTTCCATATTTTTGTCCCTTTTATAGCTTCAAGAAATAGTGAAAAATATTCTAGGCTGAAAAAGAGCCGTTAGATCACTTTAAATGAGCATTAAAAGCACTTAAAACTTGTTAAAAACTAGCCGTTGTGGAAAAATTCCATCACAGGGGTCGACTCATGGGTCGACTCATGCCTGGAGGTCGACTCATGGGTCGACCTCTGTGGAAGAACATCAGAGAATCACCAGAAAACAAGGTTCTGTGATTTTTGGCCTAAAAACTATAGGGGTCGACTCATGGGTCGACTCATGCCTTGGGGGTCGACTCATGGGTCGACTCACAGGTTGTGCCAAGCCAAAAAATCTGCATGCCAAACAGCTCATTGTGCCATGAGTTGACTCACGGGTCGACTCATGATTTTCAAACATGCATAACTTTCAAAATACAAGTCCAAAATCAATAAAATTTTCACCATTGGATCACAAATCTTTTGTTCTATCATTTGATACTATCAAATCAGGATTTTGGTAAAATTATAATTTTACCCCTGAAGAGCAATAAGGCTTTTTTTAAGTGAGAAAATATTGGTACCCCTTCAACTGCTTTGTAATCATCAAAATCAATCTAAGGAGCAACAGAAGTTCATAAAGACGCCTCGCAAGGTCGAAAGTTGGAAGAGCCCTGGAAGGGTCAGACTTTTACGAACTTCGACTGGGGTTATTTTATACCCAACAGTTCTTATGATCGGACAGCCATGAGGAACACCTTAATCAGAAATATAAATTTAAGTACAAAACTAGTTAGATCTAAATTTACATATCACATATACAATTTAAGATCTAACTAATACATGCTTTGCATACATCTCATGTATCAAAAATCAATCTAATTAATATACTTTTAGATCTGATACATCACATGTAATATCTAAAAAATAGAATTTAAATTGAACTATTCAAAATAAAAACTATTCTAGACAAGTTACTAGAATAATTCTACAACTAGTCTAGGCATGCAACAGATCAATTTTATAGAATAATTAAAATTTTATTTTTTATTTTTGATATGATTATAATATTTATAATATCAAAAAAATAGAGAATAAATTTGATCTAATTCATATTTTAATCACATTAAAACATAAACTTAAGACTATTCATGGATTCAACTAATCCTAGTCTAGTCATGCATCTCATGCATGTTAGATCTTCTTAGATTTAATTTTAAATATTTTAATTTCAGATTCTATCACATCTGATATAACATCTAAATTTTTTTAATATTAGATAAATTAAAATTAAAATTATATCTAAATTAGATCTGAAACTGAGCCATCAACCTGGCTCTTATACTAGTTGAAGGAGGAAAACTGCTTTTCTTCGTAGGATCTTCCAGGTTTCATCAAATCTGGGGTGGAATAATTTAAAAAAAAAAATTATCTTATATATATTTCAGATCTAAGTCTCTAGATCTAATCTTCATTTCTAATATTAAGTCTAAAATAAATCTAAAAGGGATGAGGACACAAGTAATACTTCAAGGGTAATCTGATTACCCTGTAGATGATCTCTGCACAGCCTGAGGTTCTGATGTAGCCACGCAAGTGCCTGGCCTCTATCAATATGCACTTAGGTATGACCTAGAACATCTTCTCCTTATGAATCTATGCTCCAAAAATCAGATCTAAATCTGATTAGGAAGATCTTCAAAAGTCTTCCTAAAGTTGGAGCAGTAGCCTGTCGAAGAAGTCCTGCAGCCTTCTGTTCCAGGCATCACCATGCCTTGGATCTTTGCCAGATGGATGTCCAACTCTTTAGACGTGAAGAGGGGAGGAAGGAGATTAGGAAGGATGTGGAGAAGAGGGGAGGGGGTGGCAGCTATTAGATTTTGTGCATAAAATAACTTCTACCTCGAAACCCTAGGCGCAGCAGGGTTTATATAGACCCTGTATGCTGTGCAGTGCCACATCATTCAACCAATCAAAAAATTTTAATAAATTTTAAAAAAAATTTGATTGATGGAGTGATGTCATCTGATCATATCATATAAGAACCCCACCTTATCTCCAAAAGATGGCATCAACATTGGAGAAGCACAAATAGAGGTGGCGCCCAAGAGTTTAAATTGATCAAGACTCTCCAATCCTTATACACTTGGGGCGCCCACTTTAATCCAATTGGGCTCACACCATAATCTGATTATGGCACCCAATTTGATGTGGCTTGGCTTGTGAACACTCCACAAAAATTTTCTAATGAGCCCTCTTCAGTTTAAGACCCATATGTCAACTTTTGACAGATGTCCTAAAATGAAATTGGCTGGTGCTAGGAATTAGTAGGTGTTGTCTTAAATTCATCTCATGAATTAAGATAAACCTTTTTTGAGCTGAAAAAACTTTATTTAGACTGAGAGAAACCTTTCAAAGGTTCTCTGGATGAGTCAAATCATATTTGGCTCAGTAGAGACAGAAAAGAATATACGAGGAGAAAGTTAGGCTCAATCGTGTGCTAGCACGATTTCCTTGAACCTAATTGGATCTTATCCAAATCAATTGGGTTAGCCCAATTGATGACATCCAGATCCAAACCTTTGTTTGTGTGACCTAGTTAGGTTCAATTCTGTATGGTAATGAGACATGTCGTGATCTCATCATCGACATCATCGAAACTCTTTTCGATGGACCAAAACTCTTCTGATTCAGATAATTAGAATGATCGATCATCAATATCATTCTAATTGCTTCCAAAATCCACCAGTGAGACCTAGCAGTATGTGATGGCAACCCATCAGAACTGAAGATGAATCTCTTAGTGCAGCTACCTGTGTGATTGAGTTCCTCTATCATGAGTCCCGACTGAATTAGGGTTAAGGTGAACTCGTCAAACCCAACATCAGTCATATGAATCAATCGATCGATCCGAGTTCGATGTGAAACCTTAATGGAAAACTCTTTTCTATTTTTTTTACTCTGCCATGGCCATGGGCTTAAGGACTTGATCTTTCAATTATCATAGGACTACTCCTCTCATCTACCGAGGTTGATAGATCCCATCTTGGTGCGACCTAGTTCTTACAATGAATATGCTACAGCCAACATACACCTCAGGATTTCGAATGGCTAGGAGATCGAGTTATGGTGTAGTCAAACTATAACACACTCAAGGTGAACTGTTGATGCACCTCAGGTCAAAGAACTAGACACACAACTGTAGCATCGAGCTAGTCATCGACGAGAAGGTAGACTTCCTTATGACTGTTCGATATGGTCATGCTCAATACTCTCATTCTCAATAAATATCTGTACTCTCGCTCTGATGTCTCCACATCGTAGACTCAAGACACATCTATCCTAAGAAAGCAATCTACACTAACCTTCCGGATCGATCACCATCCTCATGATGATCTTATAGTCAGGAGCTGTTTATGAGTTAGTTATGTAAATTCATACCTTAAATTTTTAACTCTTGAAAATATGAATTGATATTCCTACTAACTCAAAGGATGTATCACAGACACAATGTACATAATGTGATAGAAGAATAACCCTTTTATTCATTTATAGTCAAAATTATAAATTTGCCCTTAGATCTGTACGGGAATGTGTCAGTCGATCTGGCATCTAGGGCACACATCTAACAAGTAGCATAGAAATAAATTTCTGTACCAATCGAAGTGACCATCTAGTAATGATATCCGACGATCGGATAGGTCAAATGTGTTGAATAACATCCTTAGAACCCATGCGGATATAGTTTCCATATAATTCATCTCCTTGACCAAAATACTTATAGGACACCTCAGAGTTGCACTGTCAACTCTGATCAGGTTGTTCATATTGTATTTCAAAATATCAAATCCATCTGATGGATTATCCTGGCCAAAGTTTTGCTAAATTGAAATACAGCGATTCATTCTTCTCTAACTCTTGGAGTGGTCAATCCCATCTTGATCATACTCTTACTTTGCAAGTACTTGACTGTGCCCAAAAGCCTTCCGTCACTGAATTAAAAATTCAGTTAGTCCAGTACCAAAGCACAGTGATGTTAGATGTGTGCCCTAGATGCCAGATTGGCTGACACATTCCTGTACAAATGTAAGGGCAAATTTATAATTTTGACTATAAATGATAAAAGGGTTATTCTACTATCACATTATGTACATTATGTCTGTGATACATCTTTTAAATTAGTAGGAATGTTAATTCATATTTTCAAGAGTTGAAAATTTAAGGCATGAATTTATATAACTAACTCATAAACAGCTCCTGACCATAGGATCATCACGAGGATAATGATCGATCCGGAAGGTTGGTGTACGATCGCTTCCTTAGGGTAGATGAGTCTTGAATCTACGGTGTGGAGATACCGAAGTGAGAGTACAGATATTCATTAAGAATGAGAGTACTGAGCGTGACCACCTCGAGCAGTCATAAGGAAGTCTACCTTCTCGTCGATGACTAGCTCGATGCTGCAGCTATGTATCTAGTTCTTTGACTTGAGGTACATCGACAGTTCACCTTGAGTGTGTTATAGTTTGACTACACCATAACTCGATCTCCTAGCCATTCAGAACCCTGAGGTGTATGTTGCCTGTAACATATTCATTATAGGAACCAGATTGCACCAAGATGGGATCTATCAACCTTGGTAGATAAGAGGAGTAGTCCTATGATGATCGAAAGATCGAGTCCTTAAGCCCATGGCCATGGCAGAGTGCGTAGGAACCAGATCTAGGGTTTCAGGATTAGATCTTGAAACTTTTTCAAGATCATATAGCGAAAGACTAAAATAAATCAAAATTATTTTCTAAAATCAGAGAATCCCTAGATCTAAGATCTTATTACATGATTATTACATAGCATTAAATCAAAAATTAAAATATATAAATATAGCATGAACTACATGTTGATCATATCAACATATTTTTATACTACATCTAATGTATGTATTAAACAATAGATCAGATCTATTACCTTGCAAGTTAGACGTTCTAACCTTGCTGATCCAGGCTTGAGGATAATGTTGCAAGCCACACATGCATCCGGCCTCTAGGAGTCATCCACACAAGCCCACGAATCTCGATCAGAAGTCCTGCTTCAGGAAATCAGCACAGTATGCTAGTACTGCACTGATCCTTCTTTGATGATTGATCAGGTGCCTCCTTCTTCTTGATTTGGACTCTTCCAAAGATGGAAAGTAGAAGGAGGAGTTTTAGATCTAAGATGTTCTCAGGAAACTCAAGATGGAGGGAGGAAAGATATGAAAACAAACAACCCTAGAAGAAGACCCTCTTCTTCTTCTCGTTTCTCTCTCTAGACACCCTAACTTGTGTCTTTTATATCTCCACGACCCAAAGTTTTTTCTCTCTGATTTTTGGATGGCCCAAAGGTCTCTAAAATCTCTATCTTCTTCAAAAATTTTAAAAAGAAACTCATCTTATATAGAGAGATATAATAGAGTCCTTGTCTAGGTCAAATACCTAGTCAAGGCTTATCCAAACATGGCAAGTTAAGGGGCGCCCATCTCTTGAGCACCTCCTCCTTATTTTCATGCATGGATTATTAGCAAAGGGTATATAATGTGTATCCTAAAAGCCACAAAAATTTCAAAAAAAATTTGGATAGATTCGGTGCAAAATTGAAAGAGTTTTGGATTTCTAAAACTCTATCTCATAGAATTCGAAATCCAAACTTATTCCTTTTTGATTTGATCCAAACCACCTTCCATGTAAGAAAGAAGAGAGGAGACCTTTTGTGAACATGGGAGAGACCTGGGAGAGGGCTTTTGTAACACAAAATAAGAGGAGATTGGCGTTGAATGAGAGAGAGGGCGTGGGGAAGGCTTATGTGGTGCAAGGTGGAATCCTAGTCTTATTAGGATTCTATCTTATGACTTGTTTTAATTTGATTTCTCAAATCAAATCAAATCAAAATTAGATCAACCCAATTAAAATAGGTCTTAACCCAATTATGAATCTAATTTAATCAGATTAAATTAGATTTAAATTTGATTTAATTTTTTAATCAAATTAGAAATTAGATTGACCCAAGTCCTAGTTGAACTAGGACTAGTTTTTCCTTACACTTGGCTTATCCAATAAATCAATTGGACTTGATCCAATCAAGTCCAAATAAAATCTAATTAAATTATATTTAATTAGACTTAATTTCAGCCCATTGGCTTAATCAAATGAAGCTAATTAGCAATCAAATTGCTAATCGATCCTCCTGCAACACTTGCACTGGGTTAAATGTCAATCGTATTGATCATTTAACCCTAGAACGATTCTTAATCGTTGATCAACCATCCGATCGGATCATGAACTCTAATGTGTGTAACCTCATAGGTCTGAATCTAAACCAGTAGCACAGAAATAAATTTTTGTACCAATCGAAGTGATCATCTAGCAATGGTACCCGACGACCAGATAGGTCGAATGTGTAGAACAACATCCTTAGAATCTATGCGGATATAGTTTTCATATAATTCATCCCCTTGACCAAAATGATCATAGGACACCCCAGAGTTCAACTGTCAACTCTGATCAGGTTGTCCACATTGTATTTCAAAATATCAAATCCATCTGATGGATTACCCTGGCCAAGGTTTTGCTAAATTGAAATATAGTGACTCATTCTTCTCCAACTCTTGGAGTGGTCAATCCCATCTCAATCACACTCTGACTTCGCAAGTACTTGACTGTGCCCAGAAGCCTTCCATTTCTGAATTAGAAATTTAGTTAGTCCAATACCAAAGCACAGTGAGTTGCTTGCAAGTCACTGAGGCGATCTCAAGTCTAAGGGACACTTATACCTATTTCCCATCAAAGACATTCTCGACAGCAGAATACTCTGAAGTTTATCACATTCAATGATGATGTACTAGTACATTTCACCTGTATGTCATACCAGTATCTCCACACTCTTTGGTTAAGAGGACAACCAACCCATATGGCCTACAGCGACCTATGCTTGATAGAAGCTGTCGTCCTTATTAACAGCCTATCATTTGGTCGTGAACTGTTTTAAGGACCAATCGATAAATCCTCTCTTTATCGAATCTAAATAGTCCTAAGGACTTCATCATAACAATGGAGTTCATTAGAAGATGAAAGCTTATGATGAAAATATCAAATATATTTTATTTATTAACAAATCAATTACAATACTTGGTTGCTCAACCGTCAATAGCTTGACGATTGGCTTTTTGGGACACATTTCCTAACAACTCCCACTTATCCTAAAGCCACTTGGCATAGTATCTAATACCTATATTCGACTTGTGGTTGTTGAACTCCTTTATCACCAAGGTTTTAGTGAAGGGGTCGGCTAGGTTCTCCTTTCCGTCGATCTTCTGAAGGTCGACGTCACCTCGATCCACGATCTCTCAGACCAGGTGGAAGCGGTGCAAGATGTGCTTCGTCCGCTAATGTGCTTTGGGTTCCTTCGCCTGAGCTATGGCACCAGTGCTGTCGCAGTAGAGCAGGACCAGACCATCGAGGGAGGGTGCTACTCCGAGCTCGTTGATGAATTTTCTCAGCCACACAGCTTTCTTTGCGGCATCCGATGCTGCATTGTACTTCACTTCACAAACAGAGTCCATCACAGTATATTGCTCGGAACTCTTCCAGCAGATGGCTCCACCATTCAGAGTAAAGATATAACCCGATACGCTCCTGCTGTCATCATGGTCAGATTGGAAGCTAGAGTCTGTGAACCCCACAAGTTTCAGATCTGACTCGCCATAAACCAACCATTGGTCCTTAGTATTTCTCAAATACTTAAGGATGGCTTTAACCACTTTCCAGTGATTTTCTCCAGGATCAGATTGGTATCTACTCACTACTCCTAGTGAGTATGCCACATCTGGTCTTGTACATGTCATGGCGTACATGATAGATCCCACGACTGAAGCATATGGGATTCTACTCATACGCTCTCTCTCTTCAGGAGTTATCAGACAATCCTTCTTAGAGAGAGAAATTCCTTGGCCTATCGGTAGATAGCCCTTCTTGAAATTCTCCATGCTGAACCTCTTCAGTACAGTGTCTATGTACATGGACTGGGATAACCCAAGCATCCTTTTAGATCTATCCCTATAGATCTTCATCCCTAGGATGTAGGATGCTTCACCCAAGTCCTTCATGGAGAACTGTGATGACAACCAAACTTTTATTCTCTGTAGTGCGGGGATGTCATTCCCGATTAAGAGAATGTCATCCACGTACAAGACAAAGAATACCACAACTGGACCATTTGCCCATTTATAGATGCAGGGCTCTTCTCCATTCTTAATGAAGCCATACATTTTGATCACCTTATTAAAACGCATGTTCCAACTCCGAGAAGCTTGCTTCAATCCATAAATGGATCTCTGAAGCTTGCATACCTTGGACTCATCTGTGGATGTAACCCTTCAGGTTGTATCATATACACCTCTTCGGTCAGCTCTCCATTCAGGAAAGCTGTCTTTACAACCATCTGCCAGATCTCATAATTCAGATGGGCAGCTATTGCAAGCATTATCTGAATGGATTTGAGCATTGCCACAGGAGAAAATATCTCGTCATAGTCAATACCATAACATTGACGATACCCCTTGGCGACCAGATGGGCTTTATAGGTCTCCACCTTTTCGTCTGTGCCCCTCTTCCTTTTGAAGACCCATTTACACCCAATGGGTTTAACCCCTTCAGGTGGGTCAACCAATGTCCATACATCGTTGACCTTCATAGACTCCATTTCGGATTTCATGGCTTCAAGCCATTTCTCGAAATCAAGTCTCTGCATTGCATCCATATAGGTGATCGGATCCTCATTATTCTCATCAAGTTCGATGAGATCACCGTCTCAGATCAAGAAACCGTAGTATCTGTCCGACTGATGCGGTACTCTATCGGATCGCCTTAATGGTGCAGGTACATTGGGCTCCGAATCTGATCTAATCATATCCGACTTAGGTTCAGCTATTGGTGTCGATCCTTCTACCTGTTGAACTTCATCAAATTCAACCTTAGAGGTAACGGTTCCTTCACCAAGGAACTCTTTTTCTAAAAAAAAATTGCCTTAAGGCTGACGAACACCTTTTGTTCATCAGCATGGTAGAAAAAATATCCTTTTGTCTCTTTGGGGTACCCTATGAATGAACATTTGTCAGACCTAGGTCCAAGTTTGTCTGTGACTAATCGTTTAACATAGGCCGAGCACCCCCAGACCCTAAGGTGTGAAAGTGCTGGCTTACATCCTGTCCATATCTCATACGGAGTCTTAATTACAGACTTACTTGGAACCCTATTTAACAGATAACAGACCGATTTGAGTGCATATCCCCAGAAGGATATCGGCAAGCTAGCAAAACCCATCATGGATCGGACCATGTCTAACAGAGTCCGATTCCTCCTTTCAGACACACCATTATGCTGTGATATTTTTGGAGGAGTCCATTGGGAGAGAATCCCATTTTCTCCTAGATATGTGAGAAACTCACCAGAAAGGTATTCTTCTCCTCGATCAGATTGAAGAGTTTTAATACTCTTCCTAGTTTGTTTTTCTACTTCACTTCGGAATCATTTGAATATTTCAAATGAATCCGACTTATGTTTCATCAGATAGACATATCCATATCGGGATAGGTCATCCGTGAAAGTTATGAAGTAGAAATATCCACCTCTAGCACTGGTGCTCATGGACCCGCATACATCAATATGTACTAGGCCCAAGAGCTCAGTAGCTCTCTCACCTTTTTTCAGTAAAAGGTGACTTGGTCATTTTATCAAGAAGATAGGACTCACAGGTTGGAAGTGATTCACAATCACTGACTTCGAGGATTTCCTCTTGAGTCAACCTATTTATTCTGTTCTTGTTTATATGACCTAGCCTCCAATGCCATAAGTAGATATCTGACACACTATCTAATCTAGGGTGCTTGCCAGTAGAATAGACTCTTATCAGGCTTGATCTTTTTGGTCTGACCCTGCACAGATGTCCCAGCCTGAACTTGCACCTTCTTCACTTTCTTCTTCTTGTTCTTTTTCCCTTTCTTAAAGGGTCAAGAACCAGAAGACGAACCTCCCACTAAGTTCACCGACTCCTTGAGGAGTTGGTGATCCTTCTCAAATGTCTGAAGCAACCTCAGTAACCCGTGGTAGTTTACTTCAGGCTTTGTCATTTTATAATGAGTGAGGAATGGGAGATAAGACTTGGGCAGCGAGTTCAGTATTGCATCTTTCCCAAGCTACTCATGCAAGGAAAAGCTGAGCTTGCTCAATCGTTCCATCAGCTCGATCATGTACAATACATGATCAGTGATAGAGGCACCATCCCGCATTTTGGTGTTGAAGATGGCACAACTAGTCTCGTGCCTCTCCACGTCATCGGATGTGCCAAAGGCATCCTCTAACACTTGAAGCATGTCCTTTGGCTGAGTTGTCTCGAATCTGCGACTGAACTCGTTGCTCATGAAAGCCAGCATGATATAGCATACCATGGTCCGATCACTGAGCCACTTTTGGTAAGTGTCTCTGACTGTTCCACGTGCATTGACAGCTGGCTCCTCAGGTGCAGGATCTGTTATCACATATAGGATCCGTTCATGCTCTAGAACTATTTTCAACTTTCGGTACCAGCTATCGAAGTTGGATCCCACCAACTTATCATGTCCAACAATGATCAGAGCGATAGGGAAGTGGCCATATTTGCACAAAGGAGAACCATAACCTAATTAGTAATTGATTTATTAAACCTAAAGATTTGAACTTTAATCAAAAGGTTTCTCCCACTATTTTATTCGAATTGGTAGCCTCTACCTCCAATTCGAGGAATTATCCTTGTTGGGTGTAAACCCCCCCAGCCGAAGTTCGTGTCAGGAGTGACCCCTCGGGGATTCTATAGGAAAACTTCGTCCGAACTCCTACGGGAGCCGGACTCCATCTCCAACTTCGACTGCAGACAAACTTCATCCGAACTCCTACGGGAGCCGGACTCCATCTCCAACTTCTACTACGGGTAAACTTCGTCCGAACTCCTACGGGAGCCGGACTCCATCTCCAACTTCGGCTGCAGACAAACTTCGTCCGGACTCCTACGGGAGCCGGACTCTGTCTCCAACTTCTACTACGGGTAAACTTCATCCGGACTCCTACGGGAGCCGGACTCCGTCTCCAACTTCTACTGCAGGTAAACTTCGTCCGAACTCCTACGGGAGCCGGACTCCATCTCCAACTTCTACTATGGGTAAACTTCGTCCGGACTCCTACGGGAGCCAGACTTCGTCTCCAACTTCTACTACGGGTAAACTTCATCCGGACTCCTACGGGAGCCAGACTCCGTCTCCAACTTCTACTATGGGTAAACTTCATCCAGACTCCTACGGGAGCCGGACTCCGTCTCTAACTTCTACTGCAGGTAAACTTCGTCCGGACTCCTACGGGACCCAGACTCCATCTCCAACTTCTACTACGGGTAAACTTCATCCGGACTCCTACGGGAGCCGGACTCCGTCTCCAACTTCTACTATGGGTAAACTTCATCTGGACTCCTACGGGAGCCGGACTCCATCTCCAACTTCTACTACGGGTAAACTTCATCCGGACTCCTACGGGAGTCGGACTCCGTCTCCAACTTCTACTGCAGGTAAACTTCATCCGGACTCCTACGGGAGCCGGACTCTGTCTCCAATTTCAACTGCAGGTAAACTTCATCCGGACTCCACGGGAGTCAGACTCCGATCGAACTCCAACTGCAGACAAACTTCATCCGGACTCCTATAAGAGCCGAACTTCGTTCCCAACTTCGACTGCAGGAAGACTTCGTCCAAGCTCCTACGGGAGCCAGACTTCGCCTCCGACTCCAACTACAGGTAGGATTTGTCCGGGCTCCCACGGGAGCCGGACTTCCATCCTGAATTCCTGCTGAAGGTCTCGGCCAAGGTTCCTCGACAAATGATCCCCATCTGGACTTTCGTGGAAATCAGACTCCAACCGAAATTCAGCCGACAAGTCTGGACCCCCTGGCAGGCCGTAGTAACGGCCACGATTCTGCTCCACTCCCTACAGCGGATCCTGCGCGGCTCCATTACTCCCTAGTAGGTCACAGTAACGGCCACGATTCTGCTCCACTCCCTACGACGGATCCTGTGCGGGTCCACCACTCCCAGGCGAGTTGCGATAACGGACGCCGCTCCACCCCCTGCAACTGATTCCACGTGGTGAGCCATGGTGACAGCCACGACTCCACCCCATTACTCTTCATGATAAATTCCTCCTGGCCCCGTACGGCCCACGACGAGGCGATCATAAACAGTCGCTATCAATCCGCTGCTCCCCCCAGCTATAAAAGGGGACCCCAGATATGTTATTCTTTAAGCTCTCATTTTTACCTAGAAACTCTGCTAAAATTTCCATTCGAGCACTCCATTCTTGTTGAGGCAGAGAACTAACTTGAGCATCGGAGGGTCTTGCCGGAGCAACCCCACCTCCGGTTTAGACTTCTTTTGCAGGTCCCGACGGCGATCGCGACTCCCTCGACTCCAACTTCTCCGGTGCAGGCAGATTTTTGCACCAATAGGATTGACGCTAGAGGAAGGGGTTCCTGAACCTTTGCGGTACCCTTGTTCTTAAAGGAGTGCTCAACGGGACTGCCTCTGGTCATCTTCTCCGACATCCACTCTCCTTCCCCCACTAGATCCTCGCCCGATGCCTTCTCACGAAGCATCCACACGGCGACCCACGGCCTCCGCAGCCAGATCATAGGCTCCGACCTCGCCTCCAGTTTTCCAGGCCCCACATCCTTCGACAACGGTCGCCGGCACGGAGCGGTCGGACAATCGACCTCCGATGGATTTCGCCAACACCATCTCGGAAGGATCCCGGTAGGAAGCAACCAACGTACTGGCCGTACCCCCCAAGCAACAAAAGATTGAGGAGCCCATAACCTTTACTGAAGAAGATGCCCAAGGAGTCCAATTCCCTCATAACGACGCGGTTGTAGTTTTCTTGAATATAGCAAATTACGACGTCCACCGCATTCTCGTCGATAATGGGAGTTCGGCCGACATTTTGTTCTACGACGCCTTCTCAAGAATGTCCATCCTTGACAGTCATTTGAGGCCGATTAGCTCCCCTCTAGTAGGGTTTACCGACGATGCTGTCCCGATGGAGGGAGTGATAACTTTGACTGTAGCCGCAGGACGATATCCAAGATAATCCAGAGCTCTGGTGAATTTTCTGGTGGTGAAGGTGCTGTCAGCCTACAACGCGATCCTTGGCCGACCTGGCCTCAATGCTCTCCGAGCTGTCGTGTCAACGTACCATTTGAAGTTGAAATTTCCTACCAACCAGGGGATCGGAGAAGTCAGAGGAGACCAAGCCCTGGCCAGACACTGCTACAACATAGCCTTGCAAAGAAGCGACCAATCCAACCCCTGTCCAGTTGATGGGCTGGATGCTCGCGATGACCTCACTGAAGAGAGGGGCGGCCCAATCGAAGATCTGGTACCGATCCCTTTGAACGATGGGAATGCGGAGCATGTGGCGATGATCGGCTCCAACCTGGGGGAAGAGGTGCAGATGCGTCTCATCGATTTTCTATGAAAGAATATGGACGTTTTCGCTTGGGTTCCAGTGGACATGCCAGGGATTGACACGAAAGTTATGGAGCATCGTCTAGCTGTCGATCCAAAGCATCGACCGACGAAAGAAAAAATCCGAGGTCATGCACCAGAGAGGCAGAAGGTGATAGTCGAGGAAGTGGATAAACTCCTGAAAGCCGGATTCATTAGAGAAGTCAATTATCCTGATTGGATTTCCAACGTTGTCTTAGTCAAAAATGCAAACGGCAAATGAAGGATGTGCATAGACTTCAAAAAGCTGAACAAAGCCTGCCCAAAGGACAGCTATCCTCTATCCAGAATTGATTAACTGGTGGACGCGACCTCGGGCCATGAGCTCCTCACCTTTATGGATGCATTCTCCGGCTATAATCAAATCAGGATGGCATCGGAGGACGAAGAAAAGACTACTTTCATTACTGACCGTGGCCTTTACTGTTACAGGGACATGCCTTTCGGCCTCAAAAATGCAGGTGCAACCTACCAGCAGTTGGTGAACAAAATCTTCAAGGAGTAGATCGACTGCAACATGGAGGTCTACGTGGATGACATGCTCGTAAAAAGTAAATCTTCCATGAACCACGTTGCTGACCTCGAGGAGACCTTCGACGCCCTCCAAAAATATAAAATGAAGCTGAACCCGACTAAATGTGCTTTCAGAGTGACCTCAGGAAAGTTTCTGGGCTTCATGGTATCGAGGCACGGAATTGAAGCCAATCCGGAGAAAATTCGCACCATCCAGGAGATGGCCACCCCAAAGTTGATAAAAGAGGTTCAGCGCCTTACAGGGAGGGTAGCAGCCCTGAATCGCTTCATCGCGAGGTCGGCCGAACAGTGCTTACCCTTCTTCCAAATCCTCAACCAGTCGAAGAACTTCTGTTGGACCCCTGAGTGCCAACAGGCATTCAAAGAACTAAGGAGCTACCTCGGCTCACCTCCGCTGTTGGCGAAGCCAGAGCCTGGAGAGGAACTGTTTTTATACCTGACGGTCTCTCCCATGGCTCTCGCGGCAGTCCTTGTCAAAGAAGAAGCAAAAGTCCAACGGCCGATCTACTACGTCAGTCATGCATTGAGAGACGTCGAGACCAGGTATACCAAATTAAAAAAACTAACTTACGCCCTATTGATTGCAGCACGGAGGCTCGGACCCTACTTTCAAGGGCACACCATAACGCTGCTCACCGACCAACCGATCAAGGTGATTCTGCACCGGACGGATGCCTCCGGAAGGATGGCAAAATGGGCGATCGAGCTCATAGAATTCGACATCAACTATCGACCCAGGCCAACAGTGAAGGCCCAGATATTGGTAGATTTCATAGTGGAGTGTACTATCCCAGAGGAGGCCAAACCCGAACAAGGTGAAATTGACGGCCTGGAGTCTCGACCGAACTCCCCCAAAGAAGAAGCAGATCCCTCTGGTTGCTTTTGGGCCCTCTACGTGGATGGGTCTTCCAACATGTCAGGCACAGGCGCGAGCCTGATCTTGATCAGTTCAGAGGGAGTCATCGTGGAGTACGCTCTGCGCTTCGAGTTCTCCGCAACAAATAATAGAGCAGAATATGAAGCTCTGATTGTAGGACTGAGGATCGCAAAGAGCTGGGAATAGATCGGCTCCAGGTCCACAGCGACTCTCAACTAGTAGTGGGACAAGTCAATGGAAACTACGAAGTGCAGGAGGATAGCATGGCTAAATATCTTGAAAAGGTAAAGGAGCTCATCCCCGCCTTCAGCAACTTCAACATCAGGCAGATTCTGAGGTTGGAAAATACCAGGGCCGACCTTCTCTCCAAGCTGGCAACGCTGGCTCCGACCGAATTACCCAAGGGTGTTCTCGTTGAAGTGCTCAAGTGCCCGAGTACGGAAAAATCACGGCCTGTGTTGGAAATTGACCACGAGCCCAGCTAGATCGACCCGTTGATAACATATATCAGAGATGGGGTTCTCCCCCAGGATGCGAAAGAAGCTTGGAAGCTCTGAAATCAAGCCTCCCGATACATCCTTTATGAGGGCAAGTTGTACAAGAGATCATACTCTTTGCCCCTTTTAAAATGTCTCCGGCCCTCGAAAGCTGACTACGCCTTATGGGAGGTGCATGAAGGAATCTACGGAAGCCATCTGGGGGCTAGATCTTTATCCCACAAGTTGATCCGCCAAGGATATTACTGGCCAATGATGCATCATGACTCGATTGAATACGTCAGAAAGTATGATCGATGCCAGAGATATGCCAACATCCAGAGACAACCCACCACCGAGCTTACACCCTTGAGTGCCCCATGGCCTTTTGCGCAATGGGGGATGGACATCCTTGGACCCTTTCCCATGGCGTCAGGGCAGAGGAAGTTCCTCTTAGTAGCGATTGACTACTTCACCAAGTGGGTCAAAGCCGAACCACTAGCAAAAATCACAGAAGCTAAAGTGCAAGATTTCATCTGGAAGTCAATCGTTTGCAGGTTCGATCTGCCAAGAACCCTAATCACTGATAACGGGCGGCAGTTCGCGGGAGCAAGATTTGCCGAATTCTGTGAAGATCTAAATATCTCCCATAACTTCACATCAGTAGCCCATCCTCAGGCGAACAGCGAAGCTGAAGTGACCAACAGAACCCTACTGCAAGGGATCAAGACAAGGCTTGAAAAGGCGAAGGAAACTTGTGCAGACAAACTTTATCATGTGCTATGGGTGTATCGAACTACCCAAAGACTTCCCACGGGGGAGACCCCCTTCGCTTTAGCCTTTGGAACGGAGGCTGTTATCCCAATTGAGCTTACACTCCCATCGGCGCAGGTCGTGGCATTCAATGAACATCACAATTTGCAAGGTCTTAAATCCAACCTCGACTTACTGGAAGAAAAGCGGGAGGTAGCTCAAGTTCGGATGGCAGCCTACAGACAGAAAGTCGCCCGCTATTACAATTCTCGGGTCAAAAATAAAGCCTTTAGAGTAAGAGATCTAGTGCTTCGACGAGCCACTGTCTCGCAACCTCAGGATCGAGGGAAGCTCGCCCCAAACTGGGAAGGCCCGTATGAGGTCAAAGAAGTGGTCCGGCTTGAAACTTATTACCTCAAGGAGCTCGGAGGAGCAGACCTCTCATGACCATGAAGCGCGAAAAACCTACGAATGTATTACCGATAACTTTATTTTAAATAAAAATTGCATATCCATATGTCTCCTCCCTTAGCACAAGCCTATATCGATAGGACAGTCAGAACAAACTGTGTCGGAAGCGGGAGGAGAACTTCATCTCAACAAAGTTGAAGGTCCGGTTCTCTTTAGACCGGATGGGGGGAGAGGCCCTGCAACGCCCATATGTGCCCCCACAGCCCTGTTAGGGATAGGAGGAGAACCTCGCCCTAACTTGAGCAAAGTCGAAGGCCCGGTTCTCTTTAGATCGGATGGGGGGAGAGGCCCTGCAACGCCCATATGTGCCCCCACAGCCATGTTAGGAACAGGAGGAGAACCTCATCCTAACATGAGCAAAGTCGAAGGCCCAGTTCTCTTTAGACCAGATGGGGGGAGAGGCCCTGCAACGCCCTTATGTGCCCCCACAGCCCTGTTAGAGACAGGAGGAGAACCTCGCCCTAACTTGAGCAAAGTCGAAGGTCCGGTTCTCTTTATACCGGATGGGGGGAGAGGCCCTGCAACGTCCATATGTGCCCCCACAGCCATGTTAGAAACAGGAGGAGAACCTCATCCTAACATGAGCAAAGTCGAAGGCCTGGTTACACCTAAACTGGATGGGGGGAAAGGCCCGGCAGCGCCCATAGGTGCCCCTACAGCCGCGTTAGGGACAGGAGGAGAACCTCGTCCTAACCAGAGCTGAAACCTGTTATGACATAAATAGGGGAAGAACCTCCCTCCCCCTCGACACCAATTAAGGCCTGGTCATTCAAGACCAGATGGGAGAAAGGGGAACTTCCCAGCGGCCCCTTCGCAAGAAGACTTCATCCGGACTCCTACAGGAGCCGGACTTCGCCCCTGACGCCAATTACGGGTGGACTCCACCCAGACTCCTACGGGAGTCGGGCTTCATCCCCGACTTCGACTGCTGGTAAACTTCATCCGGACTCCTATGGGAGCCGGACTTCGCCCCTGATTTTAATTACAGGTGGACCTCGTCCGGACTCCTACGGGAGCCAGACTTCGCCCCTGACTTTAATTGCAGGTGGACCTCGCCCGAACTCCTACGGGAGCCGGGCTCCCGCAACCCCACCAAGAGTAGAGGGAAAAATCCCACTCGAAAAAGAAAAAGAGGAAAGGGGAGAGAAGTTAAAAAGGAAAGCGATGGACTACGTCAGCGACGAATGGAAAACAAACAGCATCAAAGATGCAGAGAACCTCGTCTTAGCAAGGATTGGGGTTCTTATCAAGAACCCCAGCTTTCAAGGAAGCTCTCAACGCAAGCCCGAGATAAGACGACTTCCTCAGGGTGACGGAAGCTCCGACCTCCGAGCTCGAGCCCTGACGGGGGGCACCAAACCCGAGCGGCCCCAGACAAATCTGCGACCACGGACGAAAAAGATGGGCCGATGCGATGGCAATCGGGTACCTCCAAACGATGCAAAGGCCGAAAAGAAGCTCGGCAAGCGACAATTCAACACATGAGTAAAAGAGGTAGCAGAAAATTTCTTTCTCATATTATTCATCAAATATGCATTATAGAGCCATTAAGGCTGAAGGAGAAGGGTAACTGAAAGGCGAGCCGACGTGGCAACAATCGGTAACCTCCAGATGACGTCAAAAAAAAAAAAAAAAGAGAGAGAAAAAGAAGAGAAAAAGAGAGAAGGGAATACAACAATAACAATGGTAAAGGAAAGAAGCTCGACAGGCAGCAATTCGATGCAAAGTGCGGACGAAGTAACAAAATATCCTTCTCATTTTTCGATTAACAAGATGTACGTTACAAGACCCGGAGGGCCAGAAAAAGAAAACATTATTACAAGACTCGAAAGGGATACACCGGAGGCCACTTCAAGCTATAGACTTCTCTTCCCGGTTCTATCTTTCCCAGCAGCATCTTCCAGTATGTGTGATAAGCCTCTCGACTCTCACCCCCCGCCTCATTCCGCTCCATCTCCGAAACCCCAACCCTAGGGGGAAAAGGATGGGATAGAATTCAGGGGACAGCGAAGGCAATGGCAGCGACGACGACGACCTGCTTCAAAAACAACCGAAAGTATCCCGGAGGCCGCGATGGCGCCGGAGGCATGCGCCACCACCGCGTGCTCCACGACAACCACCGTCCTAGGTACTCCGGCAAGGTCGGCATGTGCTACTTCCACCGTCCCCGCAATGAGTTCTACTGCCCCACCATCGGTGCCGACTGCTTCTGGTCCCTCAGCCCCGACGATGTCAAGAATTCTGCCACAGCTTGTGACGACGACTCTGCCCCCTTGACCGGTGTCGTCCCATTCAGCTACTCCAAAATTCTTAGGCAGAATGCCCTCACCGGTTGTCCCCATTATTAAACCCATGTTGTTGAAGGAATTCTCCCTCGAGCCCCCTTTAAGGCGACGGGAACCCTCAGCGACAGTTTGACGACCGGAGAACTCACAGGCCGCTGTTCTCCTCCTCACACTCTTCCTGGTCCGTGGTATCCTCTTGAGGCTGGCCTCCGGGTTGGAGGCCCCGACGGGAGAACCCCTCGAAGAGACTCGGGGGACTGAAGATGGCGGAGGGCCGACGGAGATGGAAAAGACCGACGCGAAGGACGCTCAGAGTCGAAAAGGGCACCGATGGAATGGCTGAGTGGCTAAGCTCTCAGGTGGAAGAAACATGTCAACCCTCAGGCGAAGTGAGGCCCCTGAAGGAAAGGCGGGGGCTTAAATAGGCAACGGGGCTTGGCACAGTTATGGAGGCAGGTATCCCTAGGCCAACTGGTATCCACCACGTGTCCCACTCATCGCGGCATAGGGTTGACCATTGGCGGACCATTATGGCGTGATGCTTAGGATTACATCCTGGTGGGAGTTTCGAAAGGACTCTTCAGGTCGCCCTAATCGGAAAAAGGCTCCAGCATGCGGGCATTAAATGCCTAGATTTTCGAGGGCGGTCGTGTGCAGAATTTAAGGAAACGACTTCGGCTGTGAAAATTTTCTGTACTTCCTCCGATCGAAACTCAAACTTGAAAGTAGGGAGACTGGTGTTGGGTGTAAACCCCCCAGCCGAAGTTCGTGTCAGAAGTGACCCCTCAGGGATTCTACAGGAAAACTTCATCCGGACTCCTACGGGACCTGGACTCCATCTACAACTTCGGCTGCAGACAAACTTCGTCCGGACTCCTACGGGAGCCGGACTCCATCTCCAACTTCTACATCGAGTAAACTTCGTCCGGACTCCTACGGGAGCCGGACTCCATCTCCAACTTCGACTGCAGACAAACTTCATCCGGACTCCTACGGGAGCCGGACTCCGTCTCCAACTTCTACTACGGGTAAACTTCATCCGGACTCCTATGGGAGCCGGACTCCATCTCCAACTTCTACTGCAGGTAAACTTCGTCCGGACTCCTACGGGAGCCAGACTCCGTCTCCAACTTCTACTACGGGTAAACTTCATCCGGACTCCTACGGGAGCCGGACTCCGTCTCCAACTTCTACTATGGGTAAACTTCATCCGGACTCCTACGGGAGCCAGACTCCGTCTCCAACTTCTACTGCAGGTAAACTTTGTCCGGATTCCTACAGGAGCCGGACTCCATCTCCAACTTCTACTACAGGTAAACTTCGTCCGGACTCCTACGAAAGCCAGACTCCGTCTCCAACTTCTACTATGGGTAAACTTCGTCCGGACTCCTACGGGAGCCGGACTCCGTCTCCAACTTCTACTGCAAATAAACTTCATCCGAACTCCTACGGGAGCCGGACTCCATCTCCAATTTCAACTGTAGGTAAACTTCATCCGGACTCCACGGGAGTCGGACTCCGATCGAACTCCAACTGCGGACAAACTTCGTTCGGACTCCTACGGGAGCCGGACTTCATTCCCAACTTCGACTGCAGGAAGACTTCGTCCGAGCTCCTACGGGAGCCGGACTTCGCCTCCGACTCCAGCTACAGGTAGGATTTGTCCGGGCTCCCACGAGAGCCGGACTTCCATCCCGAATTCCTGCTGAAGGTCTCAACCGAGGTTCCTCGACAAATGATCCCCATCCGGACTTTCATGGAAATCAGACTCCAACCAAACTTCAGCCGACAAGTCTGGACCCCCTGGCAGGCCGCAGTAACGACCACGATTCTGCTCCACTCCCTGCGGCGGATCCTACGCGGCTCCATTACTCCCTGGCAGGCTGCAGTAACGGCCACAATTCTGCTCCACTCCCTGCAGCGGATCCTGTGCAGTTCCACCACTTCCTGACGAGTCACGACAATGGATGCCGCTCCACCCCCCGCAACTGATTCCACGTGGCGAGCCATGGTGACAGCCACGACTCCACCCCATTACTCTTCATGATAAATTCCTCCTGACCCCGTACAGCCCACGATGAGGTGATCATAAACAGTCGCTATCAATCCACTGCTCCCCCCGGCTATAAAAGGGGATCCCAGATATGTTATTCTTTAAGCTCTCATTTTTACCTAGAAACTTTGCTAAAATTTTCGTTCGAGCACTCCATTCTTGTTGAAGCAGAGAACTGACTTGAGCATCGGAGGGTCTTGCCAGAGTAACCCCACCTTCGATTTAGACTTCTTTTGCAGGTCCCGACGGCGATCGCGACTCCCTCGACTCCAGCTTCTCCGGTGCAGGCGGATTTTTGCACCAACAATCCTAATTTCTTAGTGGGTACTAGAATCCACTTAGACTGCACACAAGCCCAACTTTGGTTGGCCAACCCATGTACATCTAAGGATAGGTTCATAACTAATTGTTTCTCTAAATAATTTCTAGTAATTTTAATTTTGTCCCAGAAACCTAATCAGGAGGCTTTGGCCTCCACTGTAAGGATCCGGTTAGGTCCAACCATTAACATGATCATACTTGGTGTATCTAACCAATGAATGATTAAGCCCAACTTTGGTTAGCTCACCTAACCACCATTAGAGAGACACTTCCAAGTTGTCATATGATAAGTGATAATTCCATTAGTCAACAAGCACCAGGCCTTTGGGTCTGTAATGATTATTGAGTTAATGGACTCATTATCAAACACCTTAATGGGAGGCTATGACTTAGTTATCTCCATAACTTTATCATTTTAAGGACCTAATAATTTTAGAGGATTTAAATAATATAGAGGATGAGGTCAGATGAACCAGCTTATCATGATCCTCCCACTGGCTTCACCAAGTCAGCTTAAGGGAGACCATTAAAAGGGTTGGTCTAGGAGCACCTAAATCAGTCACACTGATTTACCTAGCTGACATGGGTCAGCTCGAATAGTCAAGCGATCTGATCAAAACATAATTTCACTAAGAGGCCAGGTAAGTTCGATCAGTGGGAGGGTCTGCCAAAGCTTGCCTTAGATACCATCAGAAATGGCCAGGTAAGCGGGCTCCCAATTAAAAATTACCGATCTGGTTTACCTTAGACACCAACTAGTTTAATTAGTTTCGATTAGATCAACCTAACAGTTCGTGCTAGACCGCTTAGCCAAGAATCAAGTCCATTTGGTTCTCGTTAATGACATGGACTTGACCAACTACAACTATTGTAATTGATCTAGAGAATCCTTGACCTAATCTAAGACAACAATTGATTAGATTTAGTCAATTCTCTAATTAAGTCCATCTTCAATCTAACCATAGGTCTAACCCAATTAATGGACCTAATTTCCACTAACCCATTAACCCAATGTGTTATGGTTTGTGTCTTAGGTTCTTCAATTCACAATCCTAGAACCTAATCAAACAACTTCTTAATTCTTAATTAAGTTTTGGGCTGAGGGTTGGGTTCGATTTTTCAAAAAATAATTTTCATATTTGTAAAATAATTTTACAATATGATTCTACCAACCATATTGCATGTTTGATTCATAATCAAGATACAAGTGAAATAAACATGAAACTACTTTAGATCTAATCTAAACAGGTTCATATAATTGAAACAGTTTTAACTTTAAACAATTTCTTTGCACAAAAATTATTAACAAAGAGATTTTATTTCAGATTTAAATATATTTTAAATCTAATAAATTATAAATTTAATCTAGATCATATCTAACAAATTTATGATTAAAGATAGATCTACACAAACTAGGACAACCTTTGCAATGTAAGGGGTAAACCTTACAGCAGGACAACCTTGTAGTTCGTGATTGATCTAAAATTTTAATTTTAGATTTAATAATCAGATTATAAATTAGATCTAATCTAAGAAATAATATAAGCATGTATAAATAATCATGTAATAAAGAACCTAGACTCTGATACCAATTGTAGGAATCAGATCTAGGATTTCAGGGTTAGATCTTGAAACTTTTTCAAGATCATACAGCGGAAGACTAAAATAAATCAAAATTATTTTTTAAAATTAAAAAATCCCTAGATCTAAGATCTTATTACATGATTATTACATAGCATTAAATTAGAAATTAAAATATATAAATATAGCATGAACTACATGTTGATCATATCAACATGTTTTTATACTACATCTAATGTGTGTATTAAACAATAGATCAGATCTATTACCTTGCAAGTTAGATGTTCTAACCTCACTGATCTGGGCTTGAGGATGATGTTGCAAGCCGCACATGCGTCCGACCTCTAGGAGTCATCCACACGAGCCCACGAATCTCAATCAGAAGTCCTGCTTCAGGAAATCAGCACAGTATGCTAGTACTGCGCTGATCCTTCTTTGATGGTTGATCAGGTGCCTCCTTCTTCTTGATTTGGACTCTTCCAAAGATGAAATATAGAATAAGGAGTTTTATATCTGAGACACTCTCAGGAAACTCAAGATGGAGGGAGGAAAGATATGAAAACAAACAACCCTAGAAGAAGACCCTCTTCTTCTTCTCGTTTCTCTCTCTAGATACCCTAACTTGTATCTTTTATATCTCGATGACCCAAAGGTCTATCTCTCTAATTTTTGGATATCCCAAAGTTCCCTCAAATATATATCTTCTCCAAAAATTTTGTGAAGAAACTCATCTTATATAGAGAGATATGATAGAGTCCTTGTCTAGGTCAAATACCTAGTCAAGGCTTATCCAAACATGGCAAGTTAAGGGGTGCCCAACTCTTGAGCACCTCCTCCTTATTATCATATATGGATCACTAGAAAAGGGTGCATAATATGTACCCTAAAATCCACAAAAATTTCAAAAAAAATTTGGATAGATTCGGTGCAAAATTGAAAGAGTTTTGGATTTCTAAAACTCTATCTCATAGAATTCAAAATCCAAACTTATTCCTTTTTGATTTGATCCAAACCACCTTCCATATAAGAAAGAAGAGAGGAGACCTTTTGTGAACGTGGGAGAGACCTGGGAGAGGACTTTTGTTGCACAAAATAAGAGGAGATTGGCATTGAATGAGAGAGAAGGCATGGGGAAGGCTTATGTGGTGCAAGGTGGAATCCTAGTCTTACTAGGATTCTATCTTATGATTTATTTTAATTTGATTTCTCAAATCAAATCAAACCAAAATTAGATCAACATAATTAAAATAGGTATTAACCCAATTAAAAACCTAATTTAATCAGATTAAATTAGATTTAAATCTGATTTAATTTTTTAATCAAATTAGAAATTAGATTGACCCAAGTCCTAGTTGAACTAGGACTAGTTTTTCCTTGCACTTGGCTTATCCAATAAACCAATTGGACTTGATCCAATCAAGCCCAAACCAAATCTAATTAAATTATATTTAATTAAACTTAATCTCAGCCCATTGGCTTAATCAAATTAAGCCAATTAGCAATCAAATTGCTAATCGATCCTCCTGCAACACTTGCACTAGGTTAAATGTCAATCGTATTGATCATTTAACCCTAGAACGATTCTTAATCGTTGATCAACCATCCAATCGGATCATGAACTCTAATGTGTGTGATCTCATAGGTTCGAACCTAAACTGATAGTACATGCAAATTTCTGTACCAATCGAAGTGACCATCTAGCAATGGTACCCGACGACTAGATAGGTTGAATGTGTAAAACAACATCCTTAGAACCCATGCGGATATAGTTTTCATATAATTCATCCCCTTGACCAAAATGATCATAGGACACCCCAGAGTTCAACTGTCAACTCTGATCAGGTTGTCCACATTGTATTTCAAAATATCAAATCCATCTGATGGATTACCTTGGCCAAGGTTTTGCTAAATTGAAATACAGTGACTCATTCTTCTCCAACTCTTGGAGTGGTCAATTCCATCTCGATCACACTCTAACTTCACAAGTACTTGACTGTGCCCAGAAGCCTTCCATCCCTGAATTAGAAATTTAGTTAGTCCAGTACCAAAGCACAGTGAGTTGCTTGCAAGTCACTGAGGCGATCTCAAGTCTAAGGGATACTTATACCTATATCCCATCAGAGACATTCTCAACAGCAGAATACTCTGGAGTTGGTCACATTCAATGATGATGTACCAGTATATCTCACCTGTATGCTATACCAGTATCTCCACACTCTTTGGTTAAGAGGACAACCAACCCATATGGCCTACAGCGACCTATGCTCGATAGAAGCTGTCGTCCTTATTAACAGCCTATCATTTGGTCATGAACTGTTTTAAGGACTAATCGATAAATTCTCTCTTTATTGAATCTAAATAGTCCTAAGGACTTCATCATAACAACAGAGTTCATTAGAAGATGAAAGCTTATGATGAAAATGTCAAATATATTTTATTTATTAACAAATCAATTATAATACTTGGTTGCTCAACCGTCAACAGCTTGACGATTGGCTTTTTGGGACACATTTCCCAATAGAGTGAAATCATAGAAAAAGAGTTTTTCATTAAGGTTTCACATTGGACTTAGATCGATCAATTGATTCATATGACTGATGTTGGATTTGACGAGTTTACCTTAACCCTAATTCAGTCAGGACTCATGATAGAGGAACTCAATCACACAGGTAGCTGTATCGAGAGGTTCATCTTCATTTCTGATGGGTTGCCACCATATACTTTAGATGTCACTGATAAATTTTGAGAGCAATTAAAATGATCTTGATGATCGATCATTCTAATTGTCTGAATCAGAAGAGTTCTGGTCCATCGAAAGGAGTTTCGATGATGTCGATGATGAGATCACGACATGTCTCATTACCATACGAAAATGAACCTAACTAGATCACACAAACAAGAGTTAGGAATTGGATGTCATCAATTGAGCTAGCCCAGTTTGATTGATTTGGATTAGATCCAATTAGGTTCAAGCAAATCATGCTAGCACACGATTGAGCCTAACTTTCTCCTCATGCAATCTTTTTCATCTCGATTGAGCCAAATGTAATTTGACTCACTCAGAGAACCTTGAGAAGATTTCTCTCAGTCTAACTAGAGTCAGTCTAACTCAAAAAAGTCTTGTCTTAATTCATGAGATGAATTTAAGACAATACCTGCTAATTCCTGTCACCTGCCATTTCTGTTTTAGGACATCGATCAAATGTTGACTTATGGATCTTAAACTGAAGGCCACTTGGCAAGAGGTTATTGAAAAGTTTTTATGGAGTGTCCACCTACTAAATTAGGCCTCAAAGTGGGTGCCAAGTTCAGATTGGGTATGCACCCCAAGTGGATAAGGATAGAGTCCCATGAGATGAGGACTCTGATCCCTTGATCAACTTGGATTGTGGGGCGCCAATCTCACTGTGCTTATCCAGTGTTGGCACCAACAGTAGAAGAAATTATTGGAATTTTTATCTGATATGATCAGATGATATCACTCCACCAATCAAAATTTTTCTAGAATTAATTGGAATTTTTTGATTGATCGAATGATGTGGCACTACACGGTGCAGCAGGGTCTATTTAAACCCTATCTACGCCTAGGGTTTAGCGAATCTGCTCAATACCTAGAAAAAATGAGATTTTCCTCCATTTCTCCATGCCCCTTCTGCTCCTCTCCCTCTCCTCTTCACGTCCAAGGAGTTGGGCATCCATCTGGTGCTTGTCCAAGGTGTGGTGGCTTCCTGATCAGAAGGCTGCAGGGATTTATCGAGAAGCTGTTGCTCCAACTTTAGAAGATCTTTTGAAGATCTTCCAGATCAGATTCAGATTTGATTTTTGGAGCAAAGATTTATGAAGAGAAGATGATCCAGATCCTACTTGAGTGGATACCGATAGAGGCCAGATGACTGTATGGCTATTTTTGAACCTCGGGCATTGCTGTGATCATCTACAGGATAATCTAGTTATCCTAGAGGTATTTTTTTAATCCTTAAGTTTTAGATTTAATTTTAGATTAAATATTAGATAATAAGAATTAGATCTAATAGATCTTAGATTTAAAATAAAGTAGAATAATTTTTTTTTGAAAATATTCCACCCCAGATCTCATTAGATCTGGAAGATCCTACAAGAAAAAAGGTGATTTTTTCTTCAATTGGTATCAGAGTTAGGTTCATGGCTCTATTTCAGATCTAATTTAGATCTGATTTTTATTTTTATTTATCTAATATTAATAGATTTTAGATGTCACATCAGATATGATTAGATCTGAAATCAAAAAATTTAAAATTAAATTTAAGAAGATCTAGGAATAGTTTAAACTATGAATAGTCTTGAAGTTTTATATTTTAATATGATTAAAATATAAATTAGATCTAATTTATTCTCTAATTTTTTGATATTATAAATATTATATTCAGATCAAAAAATAAAAAATAAAATTTAATTAATTCATAAGATTGATCTGCTGCATGTCTAGACTAGTTGTAGAATTGTTCTAGTAACTATCTAGAATAGATTTTATATTGAATAGTTTAATTTAAATCTTATTTTTTAGATGTTATATGTGATGTATCAGATCTGAAAGCATGCTAATTAGATCAGATTTTAATACATGAGATGTATGCAAAGCATATATAAGTTAGATCTGAAATTATATATGCGATATGTAACTTAGATCTAACTAGTTTTATAGTTAAATCAATATTTTTGATTAAGGTATTCTCTCATAGCCGTCCGATCATAAGAATAAAGTAAAATTTAAGACCCTCTCCTCCCATTCAATGGGGTGTTCTTATGGCATGTAGGGGTGCTGCGCGTTCATCCTTAATCAGAAATCAAACTTATTTTTCTGCAAAATTCTAGATCCTGAAATCCTAGGATTTATTTTACATGTTTTGTTTATGAACCCAAGACTTAATTAATGAATTAATTTTATGAAATTAAATTAGGTCTAAAATTAAGAATTTCAGATCTAAGTCATTTTCATAAAATTGGGTTCGGGCTTGGGTAGCTCAATTAGGTCTAGTGGTTGATCAAATCGAATCAAAAGTTGATTAGGTGGGATCATAAAAGCTAATAATTGATCAGCCTAATAGGATTAAGTCTAGGTCAAGGTCGAATCACATTTAGATGTGACTCGATCAAGTTAAGACCTAATTTGGCTCAATGGTTAGAGCCTGGATTGTAGGCTAACCCAATTAGTTCTGGTTCGACAATTTGGTGTCCAAGGTAAGTTGGGCAGATGTGATCGACTGGTTTTTAATTTGGAGCTACTCGACTCGAATGCATTCTTATCGAGTTAATGGCATATCCCTCCCACCGATCTTACTTATCTGGCCATATGTGTCGATCCAGTTTTGATTTATGGTGGCTAACAATTCGAGCTAACCCATGTCACTAGGTTAGTCATAATTGTTATGACTATGTCAAGTCAAATTTAATGAGACCTAAATCAAATCTCCCTAAGAAAATATTAAGTCTAAGATCTTCCACCATTATGGATGTGTGGGCCCTTTTCGGGGTTGATTATTCTCGACTGGTTATAGTGGCTCAATTGCACAGGGAAGACGCAACCATATCCATTAGGCATTGGATGCTATGGATTAGAGGATGGGTTATGCTCAATATTCCAGATACGGTGAGGGACCCAATCAGGAATCTAGTTCGTGCAAATGGTGGGTCTGACTTAACTAAGGATTGGAGCAATATTCCGAGCACAGTGAGCTTTATGAATTAGAGATCAAGTTTTAGGTGCATCATGATTAGAGAATCATTGGATAAGAGTTGTCCACTCATTGGTTGACCCATCACCAATAACTATTAGGTGAGGTGGTGAGCCAGTCGGTGAGACCACACCACCCACTAGAAATCACTAATCATGGAGATTTTCATATCTCTACCTAGGGTGTGTAGGGATTTGAGAAAATAGTAGGAGCCTAATTTATTTAAAAATAAAACCTCTAAACAAATTGGTTAAGTTTGATTACAAAATCTAACTAGAAATTTTTGACTCTCTATAGAAAACATGTCTGCATCCAACCCCCTAACCAAAATACTAGACACCCATAGATTGACTGGACCCAATTTCAAAGATTAGTTGAGGAACTACAGAATTATTCTGGATTTCAAAAAACTGACTCATGTCTTGGATCAGGACCCATCTGTCACGTCAGCACGTCTGACTGCTAAACAGAGAGCGTCTCTGAAAAAGTGGACGGATGACGATAATAAAGCTAGATACTACATGTTGGGTGCTATGTCTGATGACTTGCAGCACCAACATGAGAATATTATGACTACCCACCAAATGTTGGCTCACCTACAAGAGTTGTTTGGTGAACAAAGTCGCGCAGCCAAATATCAAGTCTGCCAAAGACTTTTTAAGGCTTAAATGCGTGATGGGCAGTCAGTCCAAGATCATTGTTTGACAATGATCAAGGACCTTGAGGAGCTTGAGAAGCTCGGTATCATCTTAGACAAGAATTTTCAGATTGATGTGATCCTTCAGTCTTTGTCCGATGCATATGGTCAGTTCATCATGAACTTCCATATGCATAAGATGTAGTGTATCTTGACTGAGTTAATGAACATGTTGGTTACGGTAGAGCTTTCTTTGAAGGGTTCAAAAGATTTAGTCCTTTCTGTAGAGTGGACTTCTTCCAAGAGAAAGTCTTTTGGAAAGAAAAAAAAGTCTGCGAAGAAGCAGAAGGTAGATGGCAAGAAGAAGAAGACGGAACCGAAGAAGAAGGCTACTGAAAAGGAAAAATATTTTCACTGCAATTCAGATGGCCATTGGAAATGAAACTATCCTCAGTACCTGGCCACCCTGAAGAACAAGAAGGATGGTCCTTCTGGAGGTATGCTTCTTATAGAATCTAATCTTACGATTTTCTCTGCATCCAGTTGGGTATTTGACTCTGGTTCTAGTGCTCATTTGTGCACTTCTATGCAGGTTCTTGAGGAGAGCAGGAGGCTGAGGGATGGGGATATGATCCTACATATCGAGAACGAAGCAAGAGTTGCTGCTGTGGCCGTGGAAACCTACCCTCTGTGATTACCGTTAGGATTATATTTAATTTTTAGAGACTGTTATTATGTGTCTGCAGCAAGCAGAAATTTGATTTCTATTTCATATTTAGCACAAGAAGGCTATGTGATTAGCTTTCATAAGAACCATTGTAACATATTTTATGAAAATAATAAAGTTGTAAATGATTTTCTTATTAATGGTCTCTATCAGCTACATATTGATGTATCTGTATTTAATATCGAGCAAAATGTGAATGCCATAGGAATTAAAAGGCCTAGAGATAGTCTAAATGATAGGTATCTGTGGCACCTAAGGCTAGGTCATATAGCGGAAGATAGGGTTAACAAATTGGAGAAATCCAGGCTATTGAGTCCGTTGACTTTCAAGTCATATCCAGTTTGTGAATCATGCCTTCAAGGCAAAATGACCAAGCTCTCTTTTACAGAACATGGGGAAAGGACCACAGACCTACTTGCCCTAGTACATACGGATGTGTGCGGCCCATTTGATGTGCCGGCTAGAGGCAACTATGTCTACTTCATTATCTTTATCGATGATATGTCTAGGTACGGGTATGTGTTTCTAATGAAACACAAGTCTGAAGCCTTTGAAAAGTTCAAAGAATTCAAACATGAGGTAAAAAAACAAACAGAAAAGCCCATTAAGGTTCTTCGATCAGATCGAGGAGGTGAATACCTTAGTCGGGAGTTCCTAAACTATCTTAAGGACAATGGCATAGTCTCTCAATGGACTCCACCTAGAACGCCACAACTCAACGAAATTTTAGAATGGAGAAATCGGACCCTATTAGATATGGTCCGTTCCATGATGAGCTTCATAGACCTTCCTGAGTTTCTTTGGGGACATTGTCTCATAACAGCAATATATGTATTGAATAGAGTTTCCTCTAAAATTATTCCTACCACACCGTATAAGATATGGCATGGTAAGAAGCCATGTCTGAGTCATCTCAAAATTTGGGGTTGTCCGGCTCATGTCAAGAGATAGCAGGCGGACAAGTTAGAGTTCAGATCTTTTAGAGCTCGATTCATAGGATATCCTAAAGAGTCATTAGGATACTATTTCTATATTTCGAAAGATCACAATGTGATTGTGAATTGACATGCTATTTTTTTTGAAAAATAGTTTATTCAAGATAGTGGCATCAGAAGAATAATTAAGCTCAAGGAGAATGTCTGCCAAGAGCAACAAGCTAAAGAACCTGAGGAACCCAATCAATTAGAACCAGTCCTAACACAACCTCTTCCACCTCATAGATCGACTAGGATTTTTCGTTATCCTGAAAGGTACTTAGGTACCATACAAGAGGATGTAGAGGAAATATTCCTCATGAAAAATGGAGCTCATGGTGATGACCCCAAGACCTATGACGAGGTGATATCAGATATCGACTCTGAGAAATAGTTAGAGGCAATGAGATCAGAAATTGACTCGATGCACTCAAACCAAGTCTGGACCTTGGTAGATCCATCTGAAGGTATTGTACCTATTAGGTATAAATAGATCTTCAAGACAAAGATAGGTGTAGATGGGAATGTGGAGACATTCAAGGCTAGGCTCGTAGCGAAAGATTATAGTCAGCACGAAGGCACTGACTATCAGGATACCTTCTCGCCCATAGCCATGCTAAAATCCATCTGCACATTGCTTGCTGTTGCAGCCTATTTCGATTATGAAATATGGTAAATGGATGTGAAAATGGCATTCTTAAATGGATATCTTAAGGAAGATATCTATATGGAACAGCCGTTTGGTTTCGCATCCAGTGATGATGATCACAAGATCTGCAAGCTGCAAAGGTCCATTTATAGACTTAAGTAAGCATCTCGAAGCTGGAATACTCGTTTTAATAATGTGATCAAAATATTTGGTTTCATCAAGAACGAGGAGGAACCATGTGTATTCAAGAAGGTCAGTGGGAGAGCAATTATCTTCCTCATACTATACGTAGATGACATCCTCTTGATTGGGAATGATATTTCTATGTTGACCTCAGTCAAAATATGGTTGTCTAAGGAGTTCTCTGTGAAAGATCTAGGAGAGGCATCTTTTATACTGGGTATTAAGGTCTATAGTGATAGACCAAATAGGATGCCGGGACTTTCACAGAAGATGTACATAGAGGAGGTGCTAAAAAAGTTCAGCATGAAAAACTCCAAAAGAAGTTTAGTACCTTTTAGACATGGCATTCATCTCTCCAAGAAGATGTGCCCTAGCACACCTGAGGAGATTGAACGCATGAGCAAGATCTCTTATACTTCGGCAATAGGGAGCCTCATGTATGTCATGCTATGTACACGACCTGATATAGCCCATGCTGTGAGTGTCACAAGCAGATATCAGTCAAATCCAAACGAAGAGCACTGGACTTCTGTGAAATGTATCCTTAAGTACTTGAGAAGGACTAAGGATATGTTTCTAATCTTTGGGAATGAAGAACTCCAGGTTCAGGGATTTACAAACTCAGACTTTATGTCTGATATAGATGATCGAAAGTCGACATCTGAAAGTCTGTTCATTTGTAATGGTGGTGCAGTTAGCTGGAAGAGTTTCAAGTAGACGGTGATTGCTGATTCCATCATGGAGGCAGAGTATATTGCTGCATCAGAAGCTGTGAAGGAGGCATTCTGGTACAAAAAATTTGCCGCAGAGTTTGGAGTGATGTCATCGGATGCCATCCCTCTTTACTGTGACAATAATAGTGCCATAGCCCTAGCTAAGGAGCCAAGATCTCATCAGAAGTCCAAGCATATCGAGCAGCGATTCCATCTGATCCGTGATTACCTCGAAAAAGATTATGTCGAGGTTAAGAGAGTCGACTCCATAGACAATGTGGCAAACCCACTGACAAAGCCATTTGGCCAACAGAAGATCGAAGCCCACCTTGAGAAGATGGGATCTAGATATGTAGCCAATTGGCATTAGGTCAAGTAGGAGTTTGTTAGATGTGTGCCCTAGATGCCAGATTGGCTGACACATTCCTGTACAAATGTAAGGGCAAATTTATAATTTTGACTATAAATGAATAAAAAGATTATTCTACTATCACATTGTGTATATTATGTCTGTGATACATCCTTTGAGTTAGTAAGAATGTTAATTCATATTTTCAAGAGTTGAAAATTTAAGGCATGAATTTACATAACTAACTCATAAACAGCTCCTGACCATAGGATCATCACGAGGATGGTGATCGATCTGGAAGGTTGGTGTATGATCGCTTCCTTAGGGTAGATGAGTCTTGAATCTACGGTGTGGAGATATCAGAGTGAGAGTATAGATATTCATTGAGAATGAGAGTACTGAGCGTGACCACCTCGAGCAGTCATAAGGAAGTCTACCTTCTCGTCGATGACTAGCTCGATACTGCAGCTGTGTGTCTGGTTCTTCGATCTGAGGTACATCGATAGTTCACCTTGAGTGTGTTATAGTTTGACTATACCATAACTCGATCTCCTAGCCATTCGAAATACTAAGGTGTATGCTGGCTGTAGCATATTCATTGTAGGAACCAGATTGCACCAAGATGGGATCTATCAACCTCGATAGATAAGAGGAGTAGTCCTATAATGATCGAAAGATCGAGTCTTTAAGCCCATGGCCATAGCAGAGTGAAATAATGGAAAAAAAGTTTTCCATTAAGGTTTTACATCAGACTTGGATTGATCGATTGATTCATATGACTGATGTTGGGTTTGACGAGTTTACCTTAACCCTAATTCAATCGGGACTCATGATAGAGGAACTCAGTCACACAGGTAGCTGCACTGAGAGGTTCATCTTCATTTCTGATGGGTTGCCACCACATACTGCTAGGTGTCACTGGTGGATTTTGAGAGCAGTTAGAATGATCTTGATGATCGATCATTCTAATTGTCTGAATCAGAAGAGTTCTGGTCCATCGAAAGGAGTTTCGATGATGTCGATGATGAGATCACGACATGTCTCATTACCATATAGAAATGAACCTAACTAAGTCACACAAACAAGAGTTAGAGTCTGGATGTCATCAATTGAGCTAGCCTAGTTCGATTGATTTGGATTAGATCCAATTAGGTTCAAGCAAATCGTGCTAGCATACGATTGAGCCTAACTTTCTCCTCGTGCAATCTTTTTCATCTCGACTGAGCCAAATGTGATTTGACTCACCCAGAGAACCTTGAGAAAGTTTCTCTCAGTCTGACTGGAGCCAGTCCAGCTTAAAAAAAATTTATCTTAATTCATGAGATGAATTTAAGACAACACCTGCTAATTTCTGTCACCTGCCATTTCTGTTTTAGGACATTGGTCAAATGTTGACTTATGGATCTTAAACTGAAGGCCACTTGGCAAGAGGTTATTGGAGAGTTTTTGTGGAGTGTCCACCTACTAAATTAGATCTCAAAGTGGGTGCCAAGATCAGATTGGGCGTGCATCCCAAGTGGATAAGGATAGAGTCCCATGAGATGAGGACTCTGATCCCTTGATCAACTTGGACTGTGGGGCGCCAATCTCACTGTGCTTATCCAGTGTTGGCACCAACAGTAGGAGGAATTGTGAAGATTCTTATCTGATATGATTAGATGACATCACTCCACCAATCAAAATTTTTTTAGAATTAATTAGAATTTTTTGATTGGTCGAATGATGTGGCACTGCATGGCACAGCAGGGTCTATTTAAACCCTGTATGTGCCTAGGGTTTAGAGAATCTGCTCAATACCCAGAAAAAATGAGATTTCCCTTCACTTCTCCATGCTCCTTCTACTCCTCTCCCTCCCCTCTTCACATCCAAGGAGTTGGGCATCCATCTGGTGCTTGTCCAAGCCGTGGTGGCTTCCTGATCAGAAGGCTGCAGGGATTTGTCGAGAAGCTGCTGCTCCAACTTCAAAAGATCTTTTGAAGATCTTCCAGATTAGATTCAAATCTGATTTTTGGAGAAAAGATTCACAAGGAGAAGATAATATAGATCCTACTTGAGTGGATACTAGTTGAGGCCAGATGACTGTGTGGCTATTTTTGAACCTCGGGCATTGCTGCGATCTTCTACAGGGTAATCTAGTTACCCTAGAGGTATTTCTTTAATTCTCAAGTTTTAGATTTAATTTTAGATTAAATATTAGATAATAAGAATTAGATCTAATAGACCTTAGATCTAAAATAGAGTAAGATAATTTTTTTTTTAAATATTTTGCCCCAGATCTCATTAGATCTGGAAGATCCTACAAGAAAAAGATGATTTTTCCTTAAGTGAGTTGCTTGCAAGTCACTAAGGCGATCTCAGGTCTAAGGGACACTTATACCTATATCCCATCAAAGACATTCTTGACAGCAGAATACTCTGGAGTTGGTCACATTCAATGATGATGTACCCTTACATCTCACCTGTATGCCATACCAATATCTCCACACTCTTTGATTAAGAGGATAACCAACCTATATGGCCTACAGTGACCCATGCTCGATAGAAGCTGTCATCCTTATTAACAGCCTATCATTTGGTCGTGAACAGTTTTAAGGACAATCAATAAATCTTCTCTTTATCAAATCTAAATAGTCCTAAGGACTTTATCACAACAACGAAGTATATTAGAAGATGAAAACTTGTGATGAAAATGTCAAAAATATATTTTATTTATTAACAAATTAATTACAATACAAGGTTGCTCAACCATCAACAGGTTCACGATTGATTTTTGGGACATATTTTTCAACAACTCCTACTTGTCCTAAAGTCACTCGGCACAGTATCTAATACCCATCTTCAACTTGTGGTTGTCGAACTCCTTTATCGCCAGGGCTTTAGTGAAGGGGTCGGCCAGATTCTCTTTTCTGTCGATCTTTTGAAGATCAACATCACCTCGATCTACGATCTTTCGGATCAGGTGAAAGCACTACAAAATATTCTTCGTCTGCTGGTGTGCTTTGGGTTCCTTCACTTGAGCAATGGCACCAGTGCTATCGCAGTAGAGCAGGACCGGACCATCGAGGGAGGGTGTTACTCTGAGCTCGATGATGAATTTTCTTAGCTACACAGCTTCCTTCATGGCATCCGTTGCTACGATGTACTCTGCCTCACAAACAGATTTTGCCACAGTATGCTGCTTGGAACTCTTCCAATAGATGGCTCCACCATTCAGAGTAAAGATATAACCCGACATGCTTCTACTGTCATCATGGTCAGATTGAAAGCTGAGTTTGTGAACCCCATAAGTTTCAGATCTGACTCACCATAAACCAACCATTGGTCCTTAGTATTTCTAAAATACTTAAATATGGCTTTAACCACTTTTTAGTGATTTTCTCCAGGATTAGATTGGTATCTACTCACTACTCCTAGTACGTATGCTATATCTGGCCTTATACATGTCATGGTGTACATGATAGATCCCATGACTGAAGCATATGGGACTCTACTCATACGCTCTCTCTCTTCAGAAGTTATCGGATAATCCTTCTTAGAGAGAAAAATTTCATGGCCTATCGATAGATAGCTCTTCTTGGAATCCTTCATGCTAAACCTCTTCAGCATAGTGTCTATGTACATAGACTGGGATAACCCAAGCATCCTCTTAGATCTATCCCTATAGATTTTCATCCCTAAGGTGTAGGACGCTTCACCCAAGTTCTTCATGGAGAACTATGATGACAACCAAACTTTTATTCTCTGTAGTGCGAGGATGTCATTTTCGATTAAGAGAATGTCATCCACGTACAAGACAAGAAATATCATAACTACACCATGTTCCCATTTATAGATGCAGGGCTCTTCTCCGTTCTTAACGAAGCCATACATTTTGATTACCTTATCAAAATGCATGTTCCAACTCCAAGAAGCTTGCTTCAATCCATAAATAGATCTCTGAAGCTTGCACACCTTAGACTCATTTGTGGATGTAAACCCCTCAGGTTGTATCATATACACCTCTTCGGTTAGCTCTCCATTCAGAAAAGCTATTTTTACATCCATCTGTCAGATCTCATAATCCAGATGGACAGTTATTGCAAGCATTATCCGAAAGGATTTGAGCATTGCCACAGGGGAGAATGTCTCGTTATAGTCAATACCATAATATTGATGATACCCCTTGGCAACCAGACGGGCTTTATAGGTCTCCAACTTTTTGTCTGCGCCCCTCTTCCTTTTGAAGACCCATTTACACCCAATGGTGTTGCCCAGTTATGCAACCCAAGAGCGGGGGGGGGGGGTGAATTGGATTTCTAAAAATTTTAAACTTAACTTTCAATTTATGAAGATTATTTAACAATAGCAAGATAAGTAAGAAGAGTGTAATTAATTCAAGGCTAATGGTTGAATGCAAGAATGCAAAAGAATAAAGAAGTTCTAAAGAAGAGCAATTAGGCACAACACAAACAAGAGGATTTATAGTGGTTCGGTGCCAATCTTGCACCTACATCCACTCCCTAAGCTCCTACTTGAGAATTTCAATCCACTAACTTGTATTCAATCTGAATACACTCATCGAAAACTTCGACTCTAGCTATCCCAAGCTAGTCCACTTATTTTTTGGGTACAAGCCAACCCAATACAATCCGATTCAAGGTTCGGATCAATCTTCCCACGTTTTGGAACCCTTCCAAAACAAAAACAATAACTCAAAAAGAGTATTACAATTAACAGTACAAAAAATACAAAAGAAGCTCCTTTAATGAGCGAATGAGGATTTAAATACACTTTACTCAAATAGAAGAAAGCTCTTTTCGATTTTCTCAAGGTGGTTGGAGACTTGAATGAGCACTTGAGGAGTTGGTGAACTTGAATTAAAAGCTTCTTGAATGCTTTGAGTGGGCTCTTGCTTAGAGTTGAAATGTATGCTTGAAATCCTATTTAAAATCTTTTTTTTTTTTGTTATGATTCCCTCCTTTAAGTCCCTTTATATATCTTCAAATAATGGTGGAGAGTAATCTGGATTGAAATAGAGTTGTTAGAGTACATTAAATGAGCATTAAATGCAAATAAAATGGGTGAAAAACTAGCCATTGCGAAACTTTTCTGTCATAGGGATCGACTAATAGGGTCGACTCATGCTCATGGGTCGACTCATGGGGTCGACCTCTGTGGAAAATAATAGAAAATAATGGTTATGTAATTTTGGCCTAAAAGCAACAGAGGTCGACTCATGGGGTCGACTCATGCCTGGGGGTCGACCCATGGGGTCGACTCACAGACTGTGCCAGCCAAAAAATCTTGCGTGCCATTCAGCCCTTTGAGCCATGAGTCGACTCATAAGGTCGACTCAAAAATAAAAACCTGGTTTTCTTGCAAAATATACTTTCAAAAATATTAAAATTTTTTCTAGTAGACTACACATCTTTTGTTCTTGTTCTTGAGGCTTCTGAATCAAGTATTGATGAAATTATAATTTTGCCCCTGAAATGCAACAAGTCTTTTTCCAAGTCAAGATCATTAGTAATCCCCTCAAATGCTTTGTAATCATCAAAATCAATTCAAGGAGCAACAATCTCTCCCCTTTTTGATGATGACAAAACACTTGAGCAAAAGCATATATAAAACAATGAGCATGAATTTCAAATTTATGAAGATGCATCATTTAAGTATTATAGCCATGTGTTGGAATGAAATACATCATAAGTAGGTTGAAGACAAATTTGAAATTTGCTACAGATTTGAAATTTTGCTTATGAGTGCATTTGCTTGGAAAGAAAAGCTGATGATTTTGATTCTTTGGCATATGTGCCCATTTGCTTAGCAATTTACTTATTGCCCATGCTTGATTTGTTGCTTATTGTTAAATCTTTATTGCTTTTATTGCTCATTTGCCCATTTACTTAGCAATTTTCTTATTGCCCATTTGCTTTTGATTCTTTACTCCCCTTTTTTGATAGCATCAACTGAGATTCTCTACTCTCCCTTTTTTAATATATTTTCTATTCCTTCCTTTTGATGGGATCAATTTAACTTTTTTAGCTTCCTTCTTTAATTGCTTATTTTATATTGCTTATTGCTTTACTCCCCCTCAACATAGCAATCGTAAAAGATATATTCATTGAAAAGATATTGCTATTCAAGTATTGCAGAATTTAAAAGTATCTTCAAGTTGACCATATTTAGAGATATTCATTGAAAGTCAAAGTGTATATATATATTCAAAAGATCTTTGAGTACAAAGATATTTTAATACATAAGTGTTGACTTAAAGTATAAAAGATATGGATAAAAATTATCCAAAAGTCAAACAGTCAACATTGCATTACATGGCCTACAAGATAGATCCTAGACAAAAACTAAAGAAAAGACTGACTACTCTGGATCTAGTAGATATCATGACTGGATGGATCAGAGTCAGATGAATCAGAAATGGGGTGAGGAGATGAAGGATCACGACTATGGGCTCGACCTCGACCACGTCTGCCTCTGCCATGGGTAGAGGTGCCAGCATGAGTGGAGGGGTGAGAGGATCCTGAAGGTTGTGAAGCAAAGGACTGTGCTACAAGTGATAGTCTGATGGTGTCCAGAAGGTTTAAGGCTCTCAAAATAGATTGTAGCAGTGCAGTGAACTGAGTGGAAGCATGCTCACTAGAGCCTCTGATCTCTCTCCTCAGAAAATCAAACCCACTCTCCAAGACTCCTCGCAGTCTGGCTGCCTCCGCAGATAGGTCTGAGACCTCAGTGATGTCCTCATGTAGCTGTGGATGGGTCAGAGCTAGTACTTGCCTCTGCAGGTCGAATACTCTGCCAGTCAGTCTCACCACACAACCCTCAAGCTGCTCGATGCGAACTGACTGATCAGAAATCATCTGGAACACAGTGAAGATGTGGGGGATCAGTGACTGATCAGATATATCATGAAATGTCGATCCCTGAGCAAAAGCTGAAGTACCCATCTGATGAGATAGTATGAAAGCTACGCACTGAGATATCATCTCTATTTGGTCATCAGCCAATCTGATCTCTGAGGGATATGCTCTGCTATCCAGCTGCTGAACTGAAGTGTGCCTCCTCATAGACTCTGACGGCCCAGCCTCATGGTCAGAAATAAACTGAATGTCTGGAGATACAGCCCTGTGATCTCGGATAGGTGATGATGGTCCTTCCTCCTCTGCTCTGTCCTCAGCTCTCTCTTCCACACCCTTTGTCCAACCACCATCAGTCTTGGAAAATCCCATGCAGTGCAGAGTATGGCGGTTGATAGTGTCAGATTGAGAAAGCCTAGCTACTACCTTCCCCTCAAAGCTAACTCCAAACCTCCTGAATACTAAAGTGAGAGCCATACCGAAAGGCAAATGTGCCTTGGACCTATTCAAGGTCTCTCTCATAGCTTCAATCATCAATGCCGGGAGGTTTAGGAGAGTTTGAGTAATGACATGATACATAATGCAGATGTCCCGGCCAGAGAGGAGATCATGTCTACCACTTCTAGGGAAGAATAACTTAGTTACCATTTGGTGTAGAAGTCTCATCTCAACGGAAAGGATCTTGGCCTCTAATTTGTTTAGGCTTCTCGTGAAGGTTCTTCCTAGAATTATATTTATTCCCTCCTCCTTGACTGAGAGTTCCATGTTTGTGTATCCCTCATAGGGTAGATGAAGAATTTCTCCCAAAAGCATAGGATCAAGGCTAATTTCTATACCTTTTACTGTGAATTTTACTATTTCATTGCCATATCCCATATTTAGATAAAATTTCCTAACAAGATCCACATAGATATTTTCTTTAAGTGAGCAGTAGAATTTCCAACCTTGATCCTTAATTTTTGATCCGATAGAGAACCTTTCCTTTTCAAAAAATCTGAAATCAATATTTTTGCCAGGCTCTACCTTCCTATCGGAGAGGGGTATCTTACTGGGGCTTATTGGAGACCGAGATGTCACTGGAGCAGATGCAGGAGCAGGGATTGAAGCTGACGTGGTCTCGGTTGCCTGTCTCTTCCGACGCACACCCTCTTTCAACCCGCAGACTGATTTTCTTCTTTGTGGAAGCTTCATTTTCGGAGCCATTTCCACAACCAGAGCAAGCAAGGATCTTAGGAGATCAAATGTGTGAAGAGATAGAAGGTTTTTAGGGGAAGGAAAAGGATTTTGGAGAGGAGGAGTGCTGATTTGGAGAAGACGGGTAGAGTCTAGGGCAAGCTCTACTCGCTCCAAATGATGAAGAAGAAAAGGGAGGAGCTTGGTTCCAAGAGGGCAATTTTGAGAATGAGAGATGGTGGGAGAAGAGTTTTTGGGGAAGAACTTGGGTTTGAGGAAGGAGAGAAGGGGTCTTTTGGCTTGGTGGAAGGAAGAAGATGAGGAGTTGGGTCAGCTCAAGGGAGGTTTTCAACAAAAGGAAGCGCCCGAATGATTTGGTTAAAAATTACAAGTTTACCCTAGGGTCGACCCTGAGGGTCGACTCATGGCACAGAGAAATTCAGAAAAATGATGAATCAATTTTGAAAAAATTTAAAATATTATGAGAAGGATGTATACTCAAAAATTGATTATGAGAATGATTATTTTGGGTGATTGAGCTCAAGAGATGAGAATTAAGCTAAAAGAATTTTTGGTGTTGATATCTTGGAATCAGAGAGACACCTAAGCAGATGGATCAAGGATTCCTAGTTCTCTCCTGATTTTACAAAATCTATCTTCACTTAAGGCCTTGGTAAAGATATCAGCTAATTATTTTTCAGTACAAACATAGTCAAGAATTATATTTTTATTTTGGACATGTTCTCTTATGAAGTGATGTTTGATTTCAATATGTTTTGACCTAGAATGTTGAATTGGATTTTTAGTGAGATTTATAGCACTAATGTTATCACATCTTATGGGAGTTTCATTAAGTTTGATACCAAAGTCTTCGAGTTGTTGCTTAATCTACAAGATTTGAGCACAACTTCTGACTGCAATGTATTCGGCCTCGGTCATAGATAATGCTACCGAATTTTGTTTCTTACTAAACCAAGAGATTAGGTTTACTCCAAGAAATTGACAAGTTCCACTAGTACTTTTTCTATCTAATTTACATCCAGCAAAATCAGCATCAGAATATCCTATTAAGTTGATTAATGAGTCCTTAGAATACCATAATCCTAGAGTTTGTATACCATTTAAATATCTAAGGATTCTTTTAATAGCATTCAAGTGTGATTCTTTTGGATTTGATTGAAATCGAGCACATAGGCAAACACTAAACATGATATCAGGTCTACTAGCAGTTAAATATAATAGAGAACCAATCATGCCTCTATAAAATTTTAAGTCTACACTCTTACCTTCTTCATCCTTGTCAAGCTTACATGTTGGGCTCATGGGTGTGCCAATAGGCTTGGAGTTCTCCATTCCAAATTTCTTGAGCAATTCTCTTGTGTACTTACTTTGGGTGATGGAGATTCCTTCCTTTATTTGTTTGATTTGTAGTCTGAGAAAGAATGTAAGTTCTCCCATCATGCTCATCTCGAACTCTTCCTGCATGAGCTTTGCAAAATCTTGACAAAGAGTTTCATTAGTAGACCCAAAAATAATGTCATCAACATATATTTGTATAACTAATATATCATTTTGATTTTTTTTGATGAATAGGGTTGTGTCTACATTTTCTCTTGAAAAATTATTATTAAGTAGAAATTTGCTTAGCCTTTCATACCAAGCCCTGGGTACTTGTTTCAAACCATATAGAGCTTTATTTAATTTAAAGACATGATTGGGAAAAGCATGATTTTCAAAACCTGGGGGTTGTTCTACATAGTCTTCTTCAGCAATATATCCATTTAAAAAGGCACTTTTGACATCCATTTGGAATAATTTAAATTTCATAAAGCAAGCATAAGCAAGTAGAAGTCTAATTGCCTCTAATCTAGCAATAGGTGCAAAGGTCTCATCAAAATTAATTTCTTCTTCTTGATTATAACCTTTTGCAACTAATCCTGCCTTATTTCTTATCACATTTTCATGTTCATCCAATTTATTCCTATATACCCATTTTGTGCCAATTATTGAGTAGTTTTTAGGTCTTGATACTAAGATCCATACATTATTTCTTTCAAATTGATTAAGTTCTTCTTGCATTGCATTAATCCAATTATAATCTTTTTTAGCTTCGTCTATAGTTTTAGGTTCAAGATGAGAGACAAAAGCACAATGATTGAGTGCATCTTTAAGAGAAGAACGAATTCTTACCCCATGTGTAGGATCGCCAATGATTAGTTTCTTGGGGTGATTGTGATCATACCTCCATTCTTTGGGTAGATGGTTTGTACCTTGAGGTTGTTCTTATCGATCTTCACCTTCCTTATCTTGTTTGTCTTCATGTTCTTCATCATCTTGAATTATTGAATCTTTTAGAGTGATCTCCTTCATCCCTTCTATAAGTGGATCTGCATCATCAAAACCTTCATTCTTCCTTGAAGGAAGATCGTTAGTTTCATCAAAGACAACATGGATTGACTCCTCTACTACTAAGGTTCTTTTTGTTGAAAACTCTAAAGGCTTTACTAGAAGAGGAGTAACCAAGAAAAATTACTTCATCGGATTTTGCATCAAACTTTTCTAGTCTTTCTTTACCATTATTTAACACAAAACATCGACAACCAAAAACATGAATATATGCAATATTTGGTTTTCTTCCTTTCCAAAGCTCATAGGGAGTTTTCTTTAAGATTTGTCTAATTAAAGCATGATTTAATATGTAACATGCTGTGTTAATAGCTTCCGCCCAAAAGTATCTTAGAAGGTTGCTTTCACATAGCATGGTACGAGCCATTTTTTCAAGAATTCTATTTTTTCTTTCTATTATCCCATTTTGTTGGAGTGTCCTAGGTGCTGAAAAATTATGGCCTATTCCTTTTTCATCACAAAACTTTTTAAAATCTTGATTTTCAAATTCGGTTCCATGATCACTTCAAATATTTTAAATTGAAAAACTTTTCTCATTTGTGACTTTTCGATAAAATTTAGAGAAAACTTGAAAAGTTTCATCCTTGTGTGCCAAAAAGAAAATCCATGTAAAATGAGAGAAATCATCAATAATTACAAAACCATATTATTTGGTAGGTCCAAATAAATCCATATGCAATAGTTCTAATGGCCTAGAAGTTGAAATAATGTTTTTAGATTGGAATGAAACTCTTGTTTGTTTACCTAGTTGGCATGCATCATAAATTCTATCCTTTTCAAAATTTAATTTAGGTAAACCAATAACCAATTTCTTCTTAATGAGTTTTGAGAGTGAGTGCATGCTAATATGTGCAAGCCTACGATGCCAAAGTCAACTAGTTTCATTAATCTTGGCATTCAAGGATACTAGGCATTGCATGTTTATTTTGGATAGATCATTCAAATCTACCATATAAACATTTCCATGTCTATGCCCAACAAATTTAATACCTTCATTAATAGGACTAATTATAATGCAAACAGAAGATTCAAAAATGACTCTATATCCTTTATCACAAAATTGACTAATACTTAGTAGATTATATTTTAAACCATCTACTAACAAAATATTTTCAATATACTTGGAGGGAGTGATACTAATGTTATCTATACCGATGATCTTTCCTTTACCATTGTCTCCAAAGGTGACCATCCCTCCATTTTTAGCATCAAGTGTGATGAATTGGGATTCATCATCAGTCATGTGTCTCGAGCATCCGCTATCAAGATACCATTTTCTGTTTGCTCCTTGAGATGCTAGACACACCTGCAGGCAAAAGTCAAGTTTTTGCTTTAGGTACCCAAGCTTTCTTGGGTCCTTTTTGGTTAGTCATAATGGTTCTTTTTGGAACCCATATTTTCTTTACATTTGAGTTTACAGATTTGTTAGAGAAACAAGTATATGACTTGTGTCCTACTCTACCACAATTGAAGCAAGTAATGTTAGAAAACTTGTTACTTGAAGAGTTTACATAGATATTTTTTAGATACTTTTATTTCTTCAAGGGGTTGTAGCCAAGTCCAATCTTATCATACACAGCCTTTTGATTTTCAAGAATCATATTAAATTTATTAGAACTTAAGGTGAATTTTTCAACTATTGGTTTTAGCTTGGCAATTTTATTCTTTAAATTTTGATTTTCTTGAAACAGGATAGATTTTTCAATTGAAATGCTCTCATTTTGTTTCAGTAAAGATTGATTTTTTGATTTTAGATCTTTATTCTTTACCCCTAGTTTCTTTAGTTCATCAATTAAATCATAAAAAGCTTCATGAAGTTTTTCAAAGATAAAGTCACTAGGAGTTTCAAAATTTACCTCATTTTCATGTGCCATAAGGCATAAGTTGGCTTGTTCATTTGAGTCTTCTTCTTCGGAGCTTGAGTCATCACTTCCACTCCAAGTAGCCATCATGGCCTTCTTCTTGTACTTCTTGGGACCCTTCTTCAGTTGTGGGCATTCAGACTTGAAGTGTCTCGATTTCTTGCATTCATAGCAGATAAGGGGTTGGTCTTTATCTTTTTCTTTGCTATGTTCTCCTTTTGTGAGTGGCCTCTTCCTCATTCCTTATTTTCTTTTCCTTAAAAACTTCTTGAACCTTCTGATAATGAGAGCCATCTCTTCATCCTGCTCTTCATTTTCGGTATCATCAGTTTCTTCATCAAGTTGAGCTATGGATTTGAGGATGATTGTTCTCTTTTTTTTGACTTCTTCCTCTTGATGTTGTTTCATGCTCAGCTCATGTGTCATCAGTGATCCAAGAAGCTCTTCCAAAGGTAGGATGTTCAGATCTTTGACTTCTTGGATAGCGGTCACTTTGGCTTCCCAAGTTCTTGGTAAGGATCTGAGAATCTTTCTTACGAGCTCACTGTTAGAATAGGACTTATTAAGACTTTTTAAACCATTTATAATATCAATAAAATGAGTAAATATTTCAGTTATAGATTCATCATGCTCCATTTTAAAAAGTTCATATTTATGCACGAGCATGTTAATTTTGGATTTTTTTACTTGATTAGTTCCTTCATGAGTTACTTCTAATCTATCCCATATTTCTTTAGCAGACATGCATATTGAGATACGATTGAATTCATTAGCATCTAGTACACAATACAAAACATTCATGGCTTTAGCATTTAGTTGGGCCATTTTCTTATCAACCTCATCCCAATCTTTTTCGGATTTGGCTGATTCCACACCATCAATAATTTTAGTGGGTGTGTGAGGGCCGTTTACTATGATACTCCACATATCATAATCGAGTGTTTGAATGAAGATTTTCATCCGAGCTTTCCAATAGGTATAGTTGGATCTATTGAAAAGTGGAGATCGGTTAGTGGACTGCCCCTCGGCTAGAGAAGTGCCAACTTGAGTTGCCATAGATCTTTAGCTCTTTGATTGGTTAGATCAAAGTAGGGCTAGAGCACCAGGCTCTGATACCACTTATTGCCCAGTTATGCAACCCAAGAGGGGGGGGTGAATTGGATTTCTAAAAATTTTAAACTTAACTTTCAATTTATGAAGATTATTTAACAATAGCAAGATAAGTAAGAAGAGTGTAATTGATTCAAGGCTAATGGTTGAATGCAAGAATGCAAGAGAATAAAGAAGTTCTAAAGAAAAGCAATTAGGCATAACACAAACAAGAGGATTTATAGTGGTTCGGTATCAATCTTGCACCTACATCCACTTCCCAAGCTCCTACTTGAAAATTTCAATCCACTAACTTGTATTCAACCTGAATACGCTCGTCGGAAACTCCGACTCTAGCTATCCCAAGCTAGTCCACTTATTTTTTGAGTATAAGCCAACCCAATACAATCTGATTCAAGGTTCGGATCAACCTTCCCACATTTTAAAATCCTTCTAAAATAAAAATAATAACTCAAAAAGAGTATTACAATTAACAGCACAGAAAATACAAAAAAAGCTCCTTTAATGAGCGAATGAGGATTTAAATACACTTTACTCAAATAGAAGAAAGTTATTTCTAATTTTCTCAAGGTGGTTGGAGACTTGAATGAGCACTTGAAGAGTTGGTGAACTTGAATTAAAAGCTTCTTGAATGCTTTGAGTGGGCTCTTGCTTAGAGCTGAAATGTATGCTTGAAATCCTATTTAAAACCTTTTTTTTTCTTGTTTTGATTCCCTCCTTTAAGTCCCTTTATATATCTTCAAATAATGGTAGAGAGTAATCTGGGCTGAAATAGAGCCGTTAGAGCACATTAAATGAGCATTAAATGTAAATAAAATGGATGAAAAACTAGCCGTTGCGGAACTTTTCCGTCACAGGGGTCGACTCATGGGGTCGACTCATGCTCATGGGTCGACTCATGGGGTCGACCTCTGTGAAAAATAGCAGAAAATAATGGTTATGTAATTTTGGCCTAAAAGCAGCAAAGGTCGACTCATGGGGTCGACTCATACCTGGGGGTCGACCCATGGGGTTGACTCACAGACTGTGCCAGCCAAAAAATCTTGCATGCCATTCAGCCCTTTGAGCCATGAGTCGACTCATGTGGTCGACTCAAAAATAAAAATCTGGTTTTCTTGTAAAATATACTTCCAAAAATATTAAAATTTTCTCCAATAGACTACACATCTTTTGTTCTTGTTCTTGAGGCTTTTGAATCAGGTATTGATGAAATTATAATTTTATCCCTGAAATGCAATAAGTCTTTTTCCAAGCCAAGATCATTAGTAATCCCCTCAAATGCTTTGTAATCATCAAAATCAATTCAAAGAGCAATAAATGGGTTTAACCCCTTTAGGTGGGTCAACCAATATCCATACATCGTTGATCTTCATGGACTCTATTTTGGATTTAATGGCTTCAAGCCATTTCTCGAAATTAGATCTCTGCATTGCATCCATATAGGTGATCGGATCCTCATCGTTCTCATCAAGTTTGATGGGATCAACATCTCGAACCAAGAAATCATAGTATCTGTCCAGCTGATGTAGTACTCTACTAGATCGCTATAATGGTACAGGTACATTGGGCTCCGAATCTGATCTAATCAAATCTGACTCAGGTTTAGCTATTGGTGTCGGTCCTTCTACCTGTTGAACTTCATCAAGTTCAACCTTAGAGGCAATGGTTCCTTCACCAAGGAACTCTTTTTCTAAAAAAGTTGCCTTAAGGCTGACGAACACCTTTTGTTCGTCAGCATAGTAGAAAAAATATCCTTTGGTCTCTTTGGGGTACCCTATGAATGTGCATTTGTCAGATCTAGGTCCAAGTTTATCTATAACTGATCGTTTGACATAGGCCAGGCACCCCCAAACCCTATGATGTGAAAGTGCTGACTTACGCCCTATCCATATCTCATATGGAGTCTTAATTACAGACTTACTTGGAATCCTATTTAACAGATAACAGGCTGATTCGAGTGCATATCTCCAGAAAGATATTGGCAAGCTTGCAAAACCCATCATCGATCGGACCATGTCTAACAGAGTCCAATTTTTCTTTCAGACACACCATTATGTTGCGGTGTTTCTGAAAGAGTCCATTGGGAGAGAATCCCATTCTCTCCTAGATATGTGAGAAACTCACCAGAAAGGTATTTTCCTCCTCGATCAGATCGAAGAGTTTTAATACTCTTCTCAATTTATTTTTCTATTTCACTTCAGAATCGTTTAAACATTTCAAATGAATCCGACTTATGTTTCATCAGATAGACATATCCATATCTGAATAGATCATCCGTGAAAGTGATGAAGTAGAAATATCCACCTCTAACACATGTGCTTATGGGCCCGCATACATCAGTATGTACTAGGCCCAAGAGCTCAGTAGCTCCCTCACCTTTTTCAGTAAAAGGTGACTTGATCATTTTATCAAGAAGACATGACTCACAGGTTGGAAGTGATTTACAATCACTGACTTCGAAGATTTCCTCTTGAGTCAACCTGTTTATCCTGTTCTTGTTTATATGACCTAGCCTATAGTGTCGTAAGTAGATATCTGATACACTATCTAATCTAGGGTGCTTGCCAGTAGAATAGACTACATTAACAGGTTGTGATAACATATATACATCATTGTTCAAATGTCCGCAAAAAATAGTAATACCATTCATAATGATATTACAAACTTGTTTCTTTATTAAAATTTCATAATCATTTTTGGCCAAAAGGCCTATAGAAATAATATTTAAAAAGAAATTGGGACAGAAATGACAATCATTAAGAACAACAGTATGGGACTCAAATACAAGTTTCAAGATTTCTAATGGTAGAACTGGAACTGATCTTCCATCTCCAACATTCAGGAATCTCTCGCCTTGCTCAAATCACCTACTGACTTGCAACCCCTGCAATGAATTACAAATATAGTAAGGGCTACCAGTATCCAATACCCAATCAATTATATCACAAATAGAGAAATTGCAATGACTTATCATATAAATACCTTGTCCAGCAACAGCTTGCTTCTTTCTCTGCCTGTTCGGATCTAGGGAGGCAATGTACTGAGGACAGTTCCTCTTCCAATACCCCCATTTCTTGCAAAAGAAGTATTCAGCTTGACTCTTATCGGGCTTGATTTTTTTGGTCTGGTCCTGCACTAATGTCCCAGCCTGAACTTGTACCTTCTTGACTTTCTTCTTCTTGTTCTTCTTTTCTTTCTCAAAGGATCAACAACCAAAAGATGAACCTCCCACTAAGTTCACCGACTCTTTGTGGAGTTGGTGATCCTTCTCAAAGTTCTGAAGCAACCCCAGTAACCCATGGTAGTTTACTTCAGGCTTTGTCATTCTATAATGAGTGAGGAATGGGAGATAAGTCTTGTGCAGTTAGTTCAGTATTGCATCTTTCCCAAGCTACTCATGAAAGAGAAAGCTGAGCTTGCTCAAATGCTCCATCAGCTTGATTATGTACAATACATGATCAATAACAGAGGCACCATCCCGTATTTGGGCATTGAAGATGGCACAACTAGTCTTGTACCTCTTCACGTCATCGGGTGTACCAAAGGCATCCTCCAACACTTGAAGCATGTCCTTTGGCTAAGCCGTCTCAAATCTATGATTGAACTCATTACTCATGGTAGCCAGCATGATGCAGCGCACCGTGATCCGATCATCGAGCCACTTCTGGTAAATATCTCTGACTGTTCCATGGTATTGGCAGCTAGCTCCTCAAGTATAGGATCCGTTATCATATATAGGATCCGTTCATGCTCCAAGACTATCTTCAACTTTCAATACTAGCTATCGAAGTTGGGTCCCACCAACTTATCATTGTCCAACAATGATCAGAGCGATAGAAAAGTGGCCATTTCTGCACAAAAAAAAATCATAACCTAATTAGTAATTGATTTATTAAACCTAATGATTTGGACTTTAATCAAAAAATTTCTTTCACTATTTTATTCGAATTGGTAGCCTCTACCTCCAATTCGAGAAATTATCCTAATTCCTTAGTGGGTACTAGAATCCACTTGGACTGCACACAAGCCCAACTTTGGTTGGCCAACCCATGTACATCTAAGGGTAGATTCATAACTAATTATGACTGCACACAAGTCCATTGGCTTAATCAAATTAAGTAAATTAGCAATCGAATTGCTAATCAATCCTCCTGCAACACTTGCACTAGGTTAAATGTCAAACATATTGATCGTTTAACCCTAGAATGATTCTTAATCATTGATCAACCATTCGATCGAATCATGAACTCTAATGTGTGTGATCTCATAGATCTGAACCTAAGCCGGTAGCATAAGAATAAATTTTTATACCAATCGAAGTGACCATCTAGCAATGGTACCTGACAGTTGGATAGGTCGAATGTGTAGAACAACATCCTTAGAACCCATGCGGATATAGTTTCCATATAATTCATCCTCTTGACCAAAATGCTTATAGGACACCTTAGAGTTCAACTGTCAACTCTGATCAGGTTATCCATATTGTATTTCAAAATATCAAATCCATCTGATGGATTATCCTGACCAAGATTTTGCTAAATTGAAATACAGTGACTCATTCTTCTCCAACTCTTGGAGTGGTCAATCCTATCTTGATCACACTCTGACTTTGCAAGTACTTGACTGTGCCCAGAAGTCTTCTGTCATTGAATTAGAAATTCTGTTAGTCCAATACCAAAGCACAGTGAGTTGCTTGCAAGTCACTGAGGCAATCTCAGGTCTAAGGGATACTTATACTTATATCCCATCAGAGACATTCTCGATAGCAGAATGCTCTGAAGTTGGTCATATTCAATGATGATGTACCCTTATATCTCACCTGTATGTCATACCAATATCTTCACACTCCTTGGTTAAGAGGATAACCAACCCATATGGCCTACAGTGACCTATGCTTGATAGAAGCTGTCATCCTTATTAATAGCCTATCATTTGGTCATGAATAGTTTTAAGGACTAATCGATAAATCCTCTCTTTATCGAACCTAAATAGTCCTAAGGACTTCATCACAACAACGGAGTTCATTAGAAGATGAAAACTTATGATGAAAATGCCAAAAATATATTTTATTTATTAACAAATTAATTATAATACAAGATTGCTCAACCATCAACAGATTAACGATTGACTTTTAGAACATATTTTTCAATAATTCAAAAGAATCAATAGGATACTACTACTTTTCATAAGATCACAATATGATTGTAAGTCGAAACGTCATATTTCTAAAAAAATAATTGATCCAGGATGGTGGTAGTGGGAGGTTAGTTGAGCTTGAAGAGAAGGTCTTTGTAGAATAAAGAGCTAAGATCCTCAAGAACCCATTATTCATGAGCTAGTAGTTGACATTCCTCTACCATCTTGTAGATCTATCAAGGTCTCCCAACCTTCTGAAAGGTACATGGGTATGCTTATAAAAGAAGAAAAGAAAATATTTCTTATGGGAGATAAGGATCATGATGATGATCCTAATACCTTTGACGAGGTGATGTCTAACATCGATTCTGAGAAATAGTTAGATGCAATGAAGTCAGAAATTGACTCGATGTATTTGAACCAAGTATGGATCTTAGTAGATCCACCTGAGGGTATAGTATCCATTGGGTGTAAATGGATCTACAAAAAGAAAATAGGTGCTAATGATAAGATAGAGACCTATAAAACTAGGCTTGTGGCAAAAGATTATAGGCAGCATTAAGGCATTGACTATCAAAAAATCTTTTCATCCTTAGCCGTACTAAAATTCATATGCACTCTGCTTGTTATTGCAACTTATTATGATTATGAAATCTGACAGATGGATGTAAAAACTGCTTTCTTGAATGGATATCTTGAGAAAGATATCTATATAGAGTAGCCTTTAGGTTTCACATCTGATGATGGTGATCACAGAGTTTGCAAACTACAAAGGTCTATATGCGAATTAAAGCAAGCTTCTCAGAGTTGGAATCATCATTTGATGATGCGATCAAATCATTTGATTTCATCAAGAACGAAGAGGAACCTTATGTATACAAAATGATTAGTGAAAGCACAATAATATTCTTCATATTGTATATGGATGATATTCTCCTCATTGAGAATGATATTCTCATGTTGACCACGATCAAAAGATGGTTGTCCAAAAAATTTTTCATGAAAGACTTAGGAGAAGCATCCTATATTCTTAGAATAAAGGTCTATAGGGATAGATCTAAAAGGATGCTAGGTCTGTCACAAAAATTATACATAGAAAAAGTGTTGAAGAGGTTTAGTATGAAAAATTCTAAAAGAAGACTTTTATCTCTTAGGCATGATATTAATCTTTTCAAGATGATGTGTCTGACCATATCTGAGGAAGTTCAATGCATGAGTAGGATTCTTTATGCCTCAGCCATAGGGAGCCTCATGTATGCCATGCTGTATACTTGTCCTGATATTGTCCTTGCTGTGAGTGTCACGAGCAGGTATCAGTCGAATCCAGACGAGAAGTATTGCATAGTTGTGAAGAACATCCTTAAGTACTTGAGAAGAACTAAGAATTTGTTCTTGATCTTTGGAGGAGGTTCTGAGTTGTGAGTCGAGGGGTATACTAATTCAGACTTCATGTCTGATCTTGATGATAGAAAGTCTACATCAAGATATGTATTTGTTTGCAATGGTGGCACAGTCAGCTAGAAGAGTTTCAAGCAACCCATCATAGTGGATTCGATCACAGAGGCTGAATATGTCACTAGTTCAGATGCTGCAAAGGAAGGCTTCTGGTTTAAAAAATTTATCACAAAATTTGAGGTTATGACATCAGATGCCATACCACTTTACTGCGACAACAATGGAGCCATAGCACTTGCTAAGGAGCTAAGGATGTTGGGAAATGTGCTAAGGAGCTAAGGATGTTGGGAAATGTGTCCCAAAAAGCCAATCGTCAAGCTGTTGACGGTTGAGCAACCAAGTATTGTAATTGATTTGTTAATAAATAAAATATATTTGGTATTTTCATCATAAGCTTTCATCTTCTAATGAACTCCGTTGTTATGATGAAGTCCTTAGGACTATTTAAGTTCAATAAAGAGAGGATTTATCGATTAGTCCTTAAAACTGTTCACGACCAAATGATAGACTGTTAATAAGGACGACAGCTTCTATCGAGCATAGGTCGCTGTAGGCCATATGGGTTGGTTGTCCTCTTAACCAAAGAGTGTGGAGACACTGGTATGGCATACAGGTGAGATGTAAGGGTACATCATCATTGAACGTGACCAACTCCAGAGCATTCTGCTGTCGAGAATATCTCTGATGGGATATAAGTATAAGTGTCCCTTAGACTTGAGATCACCTCAGTGACTTGCAAGCAACTCACTGTGCTTTGGTACCGGACTAACTGAATTTTTAATTCAGGGATGGAAGGCTTCTGGGCACAGTCAAATACTTGCGAAGTCAGAGTGTGATCGAGATGGGATTGACCACTCCAAGAGTTGGAGAAGAATGAGTCGCTGTATTTCAATTTAGCAAAACCTTGGCCAGGGTAATCCATCAGATGGATTTGATATTTTGAAATACAATGTGGACAACCTGATCAGAGTTGACAGTTGAGCTCTGGGGTGTCCTATGATCATTTTGGTCAAGGAGATGAATTATATGAAAACTATATCCGCATGGGTTCTAAGGATGTTGTTCTACACATTCGACCTATCCGGACGTCGGGTACCATTGCTAGATGGTCACTTCGATTGGTATAGAAATTTGTTTCTATGCTACCGGCTTAGGTTCGGACCTATAAGGTCACACACATTAGAGTTCATGATCCGATCAGATGGTTGATCAACGATTAAGAATCATTATAGGGTTAAATAATCAATACGATTGACATTTAACCCAGTGCAAGTGTTGCAGGAGGATCGATTAGCAATTTGATTGCTAATTGGCTTAATTTGATTAAGCCAATGGGCTGAGATTAAGTCTAATTAAATATGATTTAATTAGATTTGGTTTGGGCTTGATTGGATCAAGTCCAATTGGTTTATTGGATAAGCCAAGTGCAAGGAAAGACTAGTCCTAGTTCAACTAGGACTTGGGTCAATCTAATTTCTAATTTGATTAGAAAATTAAATTAGATTTAAATCTAATTTAATCTGATTAAATTAGGTTCTTAATTAGGTTAAGACCTATTTTAATTGGGTTGATCTAATTTTGATTTGATTTTGTTTGGGAAACCAAATTAAAACAAGTTATGAGACAGAATCCTAGTAGGACTAGGATTCCACCTTGCGCCACATAAACCTTCTCCACGCCCTCTCTCTTATTCAACGCCAATCTCCACTTATTTTGTGCGACAAAAGCCCTCTCCCAGATCTCTCCCACGTTCACAAAAGGTCTCCTCTCTTCTTTCTTACATGGAAGGTGATTTGGATCAAATCTAAAAGGAATAAGTTTGGATTTCGAATTCTATGAGATAGAGTTTTAGAAATCCAAAACTCTTTCAATTTTGCATCGAATTTATCCAAATTTTTTTTGAAATTTTCGTGACTTTTAGGGTTTACATTGTACACCCTTTTCTAGTGATCCATGCACGAAAATATGGAGGAGGTGCTCAAGAGTTGGGCGTCCCTTAACTTGCCATGTTTGGATAAGCCTTGACTAGGTGTTTGACCTAGACAAAGACTCTATCATATCTCTCTATATAAGATGAGTTTCTTCATGAAAGTTTAAGGAGAGATAGATATTTGAGAGGCCTTTCTGCCATACAAAAATTAGAAAGAAATACCTTTGGGTCGTAGAGATATAAAAGATGCAAGTTTGGATGTCTAGAGAGAAAAACGTGAAGAAGAAGAGGGTCTTCTTCTAGGGTTTTTATTTTCATATCTTTCCTCCTTCCATCTTGAGTTTCCTGAGAGTGTCTCAGATCTGAAACTCCTCCTTCTACTTTCCATCTTTGGAAGAGTCCAAATCAAGAAGAAGGAGGCACCTGATCAACCATCAAAGAAGGATCAGCGCAGTACTAGCATACTGTGCTGATTTCCTGAAGCAGGACTTCTGATCGAGATTCGTGGGCTCGTGTGGATGACTCCTAGAGGTCGGACACGTGTACGGCTTGCAACATCATCCTTAAGCCCGGATCAGCAAGATTAGAGCGTCTAACTTGCAAGGTAATAGATCTGATCTATTATTTAATACATACATTAGATGTAGCTAGTATAGAAACATGTTGATATGATCAACATGTAGTTCATACTATATTTATATATATTTTAATTTTTGATTTAATGCTATGTAATAATTATGTAATAGGATCTTAGATCTAGGGATTTTTTGATCTTAGAAAATAAATTTTGATTTATTTTAGTCTTCCGCTGTATGATCTTGAAAAAGTTTCAAGATCTAACCCTGAAACCCTAGATCTGGTTCCTACAATTGGTATCAGAGCCTAGGTTCTTTATTACATGATTATTTATACAAGCTTAGATTATTTTTTAGATTAGATCTAATTTATAATCTGATTATTAAATCTAAAATTAAAATTTTAGATCAATCACAAACTGCAAGGTTGTCCTGCTGTAAGGTTTACCCCTTACAGTGCAAAGGTTGTCCTAGTTTGTGTAGATCTATCTTTAATCATAAATTTGTTAGATATGATCTAGATTAAATTTATGATTTATTAGATTTAAAAATATTTAAATCTGAAATAAAATCTCTTTGTTAATAATTTTTATGCAAAGAAATTATTTAAAATTGAAATTGTTTCAATTACATGAACCTGTTTAGATTAGATCTAAAGTAGTTTCATGTTTATTTCACTTGCATCTTGATTATGAATCAAACATGCAATATGATTGGTAGAATCATATTGTAAAATTATTTTACAAATATGAAAATATTTTTTGAAAAGCCAAACCCAACCCTCAGCCCAAAACTTAATTAAGAATTAAGAAGTTGTTTGATTAGGTTCTAGGATTGTGAATTGAAGAACCTAAGACACAAATCATAACACATTGGGTTAATGGGTTAGTGGAAATTAGGTCCATTAATTGGGTTAGACCTATGGTTAGATTAAAGATGGACTTAATTAGAGAATTGACTAAATCTAATCAATTGTTGTCTTAGATTAGGTCAAGGATTCTCTAGATCAATTACAATAGTTGTAGTTGGTCAAGTCCATGTCTTTAACGAGAACCAAATGGACTTGATTTTTGGCTAAGCGGTCTAGCACGAACTGTTAGGTTGATCTAATCGAAACTAATTAAACCAGTTGGTGTCTAAGGTAAACCAGACCGGTGGTTTTTAATTGGGAGCCCGCTTACCTGGCCATTTGTGATGGTGTCTAAGGCAAGCTTTGGCAGACCCTCCCACTGATCGAACTTACCTGGCCTCTTGGTGAAATTATGTTTTGATCGGATCACTTGACTATTCGAGCTGACCCATGTCAGCTAGGTAAATCAGTGTGACTGATTTAGGTGCTCCTAGACCAGCCCTGGTCTCCCTTAAGCTGACTTGGTGAAGCCAGTGGGAGGATCATGATAAGCTGGTTCATCTGACTTCATCCTCTATATTATTTAAATCCTCTAAAATTATTAGGTCCTTAAAATGATAAAGTTATGGAGATAACTGAGTCATAGCCTCCCATTAAGGTGTTTGATAATGAGTCCATTAACTCAATAATCATTGCAGACCCAAAGGCCTGGTGCTTGTTGACTAATGGAATTATCACTCATCATATGATGACTTGGAAGTGTCTCTCTAATGGTGGTTAGGTGAGCCAACCAAAGTTGGGCTTAATCATTCGTTGGTTAGATACACAAAGTATGATCATGTTAATGGTTGGACCTAACCGGATCCTTACAGTGGAGGCCAAAGCCTACTGATTAGGTTTCTGGGGCAAAATTAAAATTACTAGAAATTGTTTAGAGAAATAATTGGTTATGAACCTACCCTTAGATGTACATGGGTTGACCAACCAAAGTTGGGCTTGTGTGCAGTCTAAGTGGATTCTAGTACCCACTAAGGAATTAGGGTAATTCCTCGAGTTGGAGGTAGAGGCTACCAATTCGAATAAAATAGTGGGAGAAACCTTTTGATTAAAGTCCAAATCTTTAGGTTTAATGAATCAATTACTAATTAGGTTATGGTTCTCCTTTGTGCAAATATGGCCACTTCCCTATCGCTCCGATCATTGTTGGACAATGATAAGTTGGTGGGACCCAACTTCGGTAGCTGGTACCGAAAGTTGAAGATAGTCCTGGAGCATGAACGGATCCTATATGTGATAATGGATCCGGCACCTGAGGAGCCAGCTGTCAATGCACGTGGAACAGTCAGAGACACTTACCAGAAGTGGCTCAGTGACCGGACCATGGTGCGCTGTATCATGCTGGCTGCTATCATGAGTGACGAGTTCAGTCGCAGATTCGAGACGGCTCAGCCAAAGGACATGCTTCAAGTGTTGGAGGATACCTTTGGCACACCCGATGACGTAGAGAGGCACAAGACTAGTTGTGCCATCTTCAACGCCAAAATACGGGATGGAGTCTCTATCACTGATCATGTATTGTACATGATCGAGCTGATGGAACGATTGAGCAAGCTCAGCTTTCCCTTGCATGAGCAGCTTGGGAAAGATGCAATACTGAACTCACTGCCCAAGTCTTGTCTCCCATTCCTCACTCATTATAGAATGACAAATCCTGAAGTAAACTACCATGGGTTAATGGGGTTGCTTCAAAACTTTGAGAAGGATCACCAACTCCTCAAGGAGTCGGTGAACTCAGTGAACTCAGTGGGAGGTTCATCTTCTGGTTCTCGACCCTTTGAGAAAGGAAAGAAGAACAAGAAGAAGAAAGTCAAGAAGGTGCAAGTTCAAGCTGGGACATCTGTGCAGAGCCAGACCAAAAAGATCAAGCCTGATAAGAGTCTATTCTACTGGCAAGCACCCTAGATTAGATAGTGTGTCAAATATCTACTTATGGCATTGGAGGCTAGGTCATATAAATAAGAACAGAATAAACAGGTTGACTCAAGAGGGAATCCTCAAAGTCAGTGATTGTGAATCACTTGCAACCTGTGAGTTCTGTCTTCTTGGTAAAATGACCAAGTCACCTTTTACTGGAAAAGGTGAGAGAGCTACTGAGCTCTTGGGCCTAGTACATACTGATGTATGTGGGCCCATGAGCACCAGTGCTAGAGGTGGATATTTCTACTTCATAGCTTTCACGGATGACCTATACCTATATGGATATGTCTATCTGATGAAACATAAGTTGGATTCATTTGAAATGTTCAAACGATTCCGAAGTGAAGTGGAAAAACAAACTGGGAAGAGTATTAAAACTCTTCGATCTGATTGAGGAGGAGAATACCTTTCTAGTGAGTTTCTCACATATCTAGGAGAGAATGGGATTTTCTCCCAATGGACTCCTCCAGGAACACCACAGCATAATGGTGTGTTTGAAAGGAGGAATCAGACTTTGTTAGACATGATCCGATCCATGATGGGTTTTTGCTAGCTTGCTGATATCCTTCTGGGGATATGCACTCGAATCGGCCTGTTATCTGTTAAATAGGATTTCAAGTAAGTCTGTAATTAAGACTCCATATGAGATATGGACGGGACGTAAGCCAGCACTTTCACACCTTAGGGTCTGGGGGTGCCCGGCCTATGTCAAACGATTAGTCACAGACAAACTTGGACCTAGGTCTGACAAATGCTCATTCATAGGGTACCCCAAAGAGACAAAAGGATATTTTTTCTACCATGCTGATGAACAAAAGGTGTTCGTCAGCCTTAAGGCAATCTTTTTAGAAAAGGAGTTTCTTGGTGAAAGAACCGTTGCCTCTAAGGTTGAACTTGATGAAGTTCAACAGGTAGAAGGACCGACACCAATAGCTGAACCTGAGTCGGATATGATTAGATCACATCCGGAGCCCAATATACCTGCACCATTAAGGCGATCCGGTAGAGTACCGCGTCAGCCGGACAGATACTACAGTTTCTTGGTCCGGGACGGTGATCCCATCGAACTTGATGAGAATAATGAGGATCCGATCACCTATATGGATGCTATGCAGAGACCTGATTCCGAGAAATGGCTTGAAGCCATGAAATCCGAAATGGAGTCCATGAAGGTCAACGATGTATGGACATTGGTTGACCCACCTGAAGGGGTTAAACCCATTGGGTGTAAATGGGTCTTCAAAAGGAAGAGGGGTGCAGACGGAAAGGTGGAGACCTATAAAGCCCGTCTGGTTGCCAAGGGGTATCGTCAACGTTATGGTATTGACTATGACGAGACGTTTTCGCCTGTGGCAATGCTCAAATCTATTCGGATAATGCTTGCAATAGCTGCCCATCTGGATTATGAGATCTGGAAGATGGATGTAAAGACAGCTTTCCTGAATGGAGAGCTGACTGAAGAGGTGTATATGATACAACCTGAAGGGTTTACATCCACAGATGAGTCCAAGGTGTGCAAGCTTCAGAGATCCATTTATGGACTGAAGCAAGCTTCTCGGAGTTGAAACATGCATTTTGATAAGGTGATCAAAACGTATGGCTTCATTAAGAATGGAGAAGAGCCCTGCATCTATAAATGGGCAAATGGTCTAGTTGTGGTATTCCTTGTCTTGTACGTGGATGACATTCTCTTAATCGGGAATGACATCCCCGCACTACAGGGAATAAAAGTTTGGTTGTCATCACAGTTCTCCATGAAGGACTTGGGTGAAGCATCTTACATCCTAGGGATGAAGATCTATAGGGATAGATCTAAAAGGATGCTTGGGTTATCCCAGTCCATGTACATAGACACTGTGCTGAAGAGGTTCAGCATGGAGAATTCCAAGAAGGGCTATCTACCGATAGGCCAAGGAATTTCTCTCTCTAAGAAGGATTGTCCGATAACTCCTGAAGAGAGAGAGCGTATGAGTAGAGTCTCATATGCTTCAGCCGTGGGATCTATCATGTACGTCATGACATGTACAAGGCCAGATGTGGCATACTCACTAGGAGTAGTGAGTAGATACCAATCTGATCCTGGAGAAAACCACTGGAAAGTGGTCAAAGCCATCCTTAAGTATTTGAGAAATACTAAGGACCAATGGTTGATTTATGGCGAGTCAGATCTGTAACTTGTGGGGTTCACAGACTCCAGCTTCCAATCTGACCATGATGACAGCAGGAGTGTGTCGGGTTATATCTTTACTCTGAATGGTGGAGCCATCTGCTGGAAGAGTTCCAAGCAGCATACTGTGGCAGACTCTGTTTGTGAAGCGGAGTATATCGCAGCATCAGATGCCGCGAAGGAAGCTGTGTGGCTGAGGAAATTCATCAACGAGCTCGGAGTAGCACCCTCCCTCGATGGTCCGGTCCTGCTCTACTGCGACAGCACTGGTACCATAGCTCAGGTGAAGGAACCCAAAGCACATCAGCGGATGAAGCACATCTTGCACTGCTTCCACCTGGTCCGAGAGATCGTGGATCGAGGTGACGTCGACCTTCAGAAGATCGACGGAAAGGAGAACCTAGCCGACCCCTTCACTAAAGCCCTGGCAATAAAGGAGTTCGACAACCACAAGTCGAAGATGGGTATTAGATACTGTGCCGAGTGGCTTTAGGACAAGTGGGAGTTGTTGGTAAATATGTCCCAAAAAGCCAATCGTCAAGTTGTTGACGGTTGAGCAACCAAGTATTGTAATTGATTTGTTAATAAATAAAATATATTTGGCATTTTCATCATAAGCTTTCATCTTCTAATGAACTCCGTTGTTATGATGAAGTCCTTAGGACTATTTAAATTCGGTAAAGAGAGGATTTATCGATTAGTCCTTAAAACTGTTCACGACCAAATGATAGGCTGTTAATAAGGACGACAGCTTCTATCGAGCATAGGTCGCTGTAGGCCATATGGGTTGGTTGTCCTCTTAACCAAAGAGTGTGGAGACACTGGTATGGCATACAGATGAGATGTAAGGGTACATCGTCATTGAACGTGACCAACTCCAGAGCATTCTGCTGTCGAGAATGTCTCTGATGGGATATAGGTATAAGTGTCCCTTAGACTTGAGATCACCTCAATGACTTGCAAGCAACTCACTGTGCTTTGGTACCGGACTAACTGAATTTCTAATTCAGGGATGGAAGGCTTCTGGGCACAGTCAAGTACTTGCGAAGTCAGAGTGTGATCGAGATGGGATTGACCACTCCAAGAGTTGGAGAAGAATGAGTTGCTGTATTTCAATTTAGCAAAACCTTGGCCAGGGTAATCCATCAGATGGATTTGATATTTTGAAATACAATGTGGACAACCTGATCAGAGTTGACAGTTGAGCTCTGGGGTGTCCTATGATCATTTTGGTCAAGGGGATGAATTATATAAAAACTATATCCGCATGGGTTCTAAGGATGTTGTTCTACACATTCGACCTATCCGGACGTCGGGTACCATTGCTAGATGGTCACTTCGATTGGTATAGGAATTTGTTTCTATGCTACCGGCTTAGGTTCGGACCTATGAGGTCACACACATTAGAGTTCATGATCCGATCAGATGGTTGATCAACGATTAAGAATCATTATAGGGTTAAATAATCAATACGATTGACATTTAACCCAGTGCAAGTGTTGCAGGAGGATCGATTAGCAATTTGATTGCTAATTGGCTTAATTTGATTAAGCCAATGGGCTGAGATTAAGTCTAATTAAATATGATTTAATTAGATTTGGTTTGGGCTTGATTGGATCAAGTCCAATTGGTTTATTGGATAAGCCAAGTGCAAGGAAAGACTAGTCCTAGTTCAACTAGGACTTGGATCAATCTAATTTCTAATTTGATTAGAAAATTAAATCAGATTTAAATTTAATTTAATATGATTAAATTAGGTTCTTAATTAGGTTAAAACCTATTTTAATTGGGTTGATCTAATTTTGATTTGATTTAGTTTGGGAAACCAAATTAAAACAAGTTATGAGACAGAATCCTAGTAGGACTAGTATTCCACCTTGCGCCACATAAACCTTCTCCACGCCCTCTCTCTTATTCAACGCCAATCTTCACTTATTTTGTGTGACAAAAGCCCTCTCCCAGATCTCTCCCACGTTCACAAAAGGTCTCCTCTCTTCTTTCTTACATGGAAGGTGATTTGGATCAAATCTAAAAGGAATAAGTTTGGATTTCGAATTCTATGAGATAGAGTTTTAGAAATCCAAAACTCTTTCAATTTTGCACCGAATTTATCCAAATTTTTTTTGAAATTTTCGTGGCTTTTAGGGTTTACATTGTACACTCTTTTCTGGTAATCCATGCACAAAAATATGGAGGAGGTGCTCAAGAGTTGGGCGTCCCTTAACTTGCCATGTTTGGATAAGCCTTGACTAGGTGTTTGACCTAGACAAGGACTCTATCATATCTCTCTATATAAGATGATTTTCTTCATGAAATTTTAAGGAGAGATAGATATTTGAGAGACCTTTCTGCCATCCAAAAATCAGAGATAAATACCTTTGGGTCGTAGAGATATAAAAGATGCAAGTTTGGGTGTCTAGAGAGAAAAACGTGAAGAAGAAGAGGGTCTTCTTCTAGGGTTTTTATTTTCATATCTTTCCTCCTTCCATCTTGAGTTTCCTAAGAGTGTCTCAGATCTGAAACTCCTCCTTCTACTTTCCATCTTTGGAAGAGTCCAAATCAAGAAGAAGGAGGCATCTGATCAACCATCAAAGAAGGATCAGCGCAGTACTAGCATACTGTGCTGATTTCCTGAAGCAGGACTTCTGATCGAGATTCGTGGGCTCGTGTGGATGACTCCTAGAGGCCGGATGCGTGTGCGGCTTGCAACATCATCCTTAAGCCCGGATCAGTGAGGTTAGAGTGTCTAACTTGCAAGGTAATAGATCTGATCTATTATTTAATACATACATTAGATGTAGCTAGTATAGAAACATGTTGATATGATCAACATGTAGTTCATACTATATTTATATATATTTTAATTTTTGATTTAATGCTATGTAATAATCATGTAATAGGATCTTAGATCTAAGGATTTTCTGATCTTAGAAAATAAATTTTGATTTATTTTAGTCTTCCGCTGTATGATCTTGAAAAAGTTTCAAGATCTAACCCTGAAACCCTAGATCTGGTTCCTACAAAAGACTCATCAGAAATCAAAGCACATTAAATGATGGTATCATATCATATGTGACTACCTCAAAAATAAATATATCGAGGTGCAAAGAGTAAACTCTGTGAACAACGTGGCAGACCCATTGATAAAGCAATTGAGCCCATCAAAAATGAAAGTCCACCTTGAAAAGATAGGACTTAAATTAGTGGCCAATTAGCTTTAGTCCAAGTGAGAGATTATTAGATGTATGTCCTAGAAGCCAATATGGTCGATACATTACAATGAATCTAGGACATAATTTTATACTTAATACATTGATTTGATCAATAAAAAGATAAGTTTATTTTTTTTTCAAGTGTGATGTGTCCTTGAATCATCTATAGAATTAATATTTCGATACATATTCTCAAAGTGTTGAGAATTAATGATATGTATTTAATTTTTAAATATTTTCGATCATAGTATTATCATGAGGATGGTGATCGATCCAAATAGATCGATGCACAGATTGCTTCCTTCAGGATAGATGAGTCTCTAGTCTACAGTGTAGAGATACTAAGTGATAAGTGTGGATAGTTGTTAGAGAATAACTAGTACTGAGTGTGACCATACGAGAGATCACTTGAACTTCTACTCGATCGTCAGTGATTATTTTGATGCTGTAGTTATGTAAATGATCCTTTGATCTGTGATGGTATGACTGCTCGTAGTGTGACTGCTGAAGTTTGACTGACACATAAACATGATCTCAATGAGCCTTTGTAGTGGATGTTGACGATAGTTGGTCTACTGTAGGAGTAAGGTGCACATCAAGATGGAATCTATCAACTTTGATAGAAAGGAGTAGTTCTATGAAATTTGAAAAGCTAAGTCCGAAAGTCTGTGACCACAGCAGTGTGATTGATAAAAAAGAATTTTCATACGGATCACAATTGGACTTGAGCTGATCAAATTTATTATATGACTAATGATGAGGTTTGATGATTTATCCATGATCTGCCATCTAATCGAGATTCACGATAGAAGGACTGAATCACATGTTAACTATACCTTGAGGTTCATTTTTGATTCTACTGGATTGCCACTACATACTGCTAGGTGTCACTGATAGATTGTGAGAGCTCACTAGGATTGCTCAGGATCAACAATCCTTGATGAGTTAAGAGCAAAATTATTTCGACTCATTGAAAAGAGTTTCAATGATACAATGATAGAGATCATTGTATATCTTACTACCAGATAAAATTGAACCTATGGGGACACACAACAAAGAAATTAAACTTGGAATAAGCAATTGAGCTTATGAAGTCTCAATTGGATTTAAAGAAACTCTATTGTGTTCAGGATAACCTTGCTAGCACATGGTTGGACCCAATTTTTTTTTTAAATTTGAATTCTTATTTGATAAAATTAATTCAAACTAAATTATCTACTAATAATCTAAATAAATTACATTCATTGGGCTCCAATCGTTGGGTGCCTAAGGTTTTGGATCAAATGAATTAAGGGTGCCAGTCCTTAATTAATTTTCTTGATAGTTTTCTTTCGACGCTACTTAATTTGTCCGTCCATTAGAGGGTGTGTGGATCCATTATGGGGCATCCCTAGGGTACAAAGTAGGGTATATTTTTATGGGTACAAGGACTCTAATAGTTGGTGCCTAATAGGTTTCTTAAAGGAAGTTAAATAACTAAAGGTATAAGGAAATCTAATACAAGTAGGACTTGTATTAAGTGGTTGTTTGATTTTGAATAGGATTCATGCCTTATGCCTATTTAAAGGGGCCTCTCCTAAGGTCCCTAGACACTTCAACCAGCAGTCCCATGCCCCCTTAGGAGAGCCCCATGCCCCTCTCTTTTCTTCTCCCTTGGAGCTTCAACACCCCAAGCTTGGGCATCCTTCTTCTTCCACGTCCAAAGGGAGTTGGGCATCCCCCTTGTATGCTGATTTCTAGTCCCAGGTAGCAGCATAATCTAAAAAAGAAAAAGTAAGAGAAGAAGAGAAGAAGAAGATCAAAGAAATGATCAAAGAGTTGATCGTGATCTAGACTTTATTCAGATTCACAGGCTGATTTTTTTTTTTTTTTAAATTAATTTTAAGAGGATTGTTCCAGACTGATCCTGCATAGATACCCATAGAGACTGGATACTTGTCCAGCTAAGAGAGAGCCTCTTTTCTTCCAGATCTAGATTTGAAGAAAAAAATTATGAAACAGGTATGTGATTCGATTACATATTCAATTTCAGTATATATTCAATTTTAGCATATGAAGTAGATCCTAGTGATTTATATTTAATGCATGCATGATATAGATTAAAAAGAGTTTTAATTTTCTATTTTGCTGTCATGTTTAGAAAAAAAAATTTAAACATATATGTATGCCCCGACATCAAAATTCCAACAGATAGACATACTCCTACTTCATGAGTAGTACCAGATTCTCCCAGCATTTCAGCTTGAAGTTCTAGGGGTGAATGACTGTGTTTGCCAACCTCCCCCAAGCAGGATGAGCCTCTATGAGGAATACTTCTAGAACAGGCTGAGACTTCCCCTTCATCCTTTCTTCATCATCCTCCTCCAATATTTCAAGGTGTCGCCATGCTCAGTAGTTTCCAACTTATGGCGGCACATCTGTGGTTTCACCACAGTGTGCATGTTGGCTGGGTCGACCCCAACATTGCACTCTTCTGCTACTTCTTCAGCCTAAAAAGACATCCAAAGTCCTACAGGTGGTGGTATGTAAAGGAACGAGATCTAGGGTTTCAGAGTTAGATCTTGAAACTTTTTCAAGATCAAGCAGTGGAAGACTAAAATAAATCAAAATCTATCTTATAAAACTAGAGAATTCCTATATCTAAGATCCTATTACATAATTATTATATGACATTAAATCAAAAATTAAAATATAAAGAGCAAGAACTACATATTGATCATATCAATATATTTCTATACTACATCTAATGTATGTAAAATATAATAGATCAGATCTATTACCTTACAAGTTAGACATTCTAACTTTGCTGATTCGGATTTGAGGATGATGTTGCGAGCCGCACATGCATCTGGCCTCTAGGAGTCATCCACATGAGCTCACGAATTACGATCAGAAGTCCTGGTCCAGAAAATCAGCACAGTATGCTAGTACTGCGCTGATCCTTCTTCGATGGTCGATCAGATGTCTCCTTCTTCTTGATTAGGACTCTTTCAAAGATGAAAAGTAGGAGAAGGAGTTTTAAATCTGAGACACTCTCAGAAAACTCAAGGGTGTGGAGGAAGGGAAGAGGTGAACACAGCAATCTTAGAAGAAGACCCTCTTCTTCTTCTCTTTGCTCTCACCTAGACACCTAGTCTTGTGTCTATTGTATCTCCACGGCCTAACTTTCTTTCTCTACAATTTTTGCATGCCCCAAAGGTCTCTCTTTTTTCTATTTTTTATAAAAATTTTATGAAAAAATTTATTTTAAATAGAGAGATATGATAGAGTCCTTGTCTAGGTCAAATACCTAGTCAAGGATTATCCAAACATGGCAAGACAAGGGGCGCCCAACTCTTGGGCACTCCCTCTTTCTTTTTATGCATGGACCACCAACAAAGGGTGCATATTATATGCCATAAAAGCTACAAAAATTTTAGAAAAAATTTGGATAAAATCAGTACCATAAGGAAAGAGTTTTGATTTCCTAAAACTCTATCTCATAAAATTTGAAATTCAAACTAATTCTTACTTTGACTTGATCCACAACCACTTTTCATGTAAGAGAGAAAGAGAGAAAAGTTTTGAGCATGTGTGAAGATCTGGAAGAGAAGTTTCATCGTACAAAATAAGAGAGAGTGGGCAGGGGATAAGAGAGAGTGGGCGTGGGGGCTAAATTGGTGCAAGGTGGAATCCTAGTCTTACTAGGATTCAATCTATATGTTGTTCTAATCTGGTTTCTCAAACCAAATCAAATCAAAACTAAATCAACTCAATTAAAATAGATCTTAACTTAATTAAAAACCTAATTTAATCAGATTAAATTATATTTAAATTTAATTTAATTTTTTAATCAAATTAGAAATTAGGTTGACCCAAGTCCTAATTGAACTAGGACTAGTTTTTCCTTACACTTGGCTTATCCAATAAACCAATTGAACTTGATCCAATCAAACCCAAACTAAATCTAATTAAATCATATTCAATTAGACTTAATCTCAACCTATTGGCTTAATCAAACTCAGCCAATTAGTAATCGAATTGCTAATCGATCCTCCTGCAACACTTGCACTAGGTTAAATGTCAATCATATTGATCGTTTAACCCTAGAACGATTCTTAATCATTGATCAACCATCCGATCGGATCATGAACTCCAATGTGTGTGACCTCATAGGTCCAAACCTAAGTTGATAGCACAAAAATAAATTTTTATACCAATCGAAGTGACCATCTGTAATGGTACCTGACGATCGGATAGGTCGAATGTGTAGAACAACATCCTTAGAACCCATGCGGATATAGTTTTCATATAATTCATCTCCTTGACCAAAATACTCATAGGACATCTCAGAGTTCAACTGTTAACTCTGATCAGGTTATCCACATTGTATTTTAAAATATCAAATCCATCTGATGGATTATCCTGGCCAAGATTTTGCTAAATTGAAATACAACAACTCATTCTTCTCCAACTCTTGGAGTGGTCAATCTCATCTTGATCACACTCTGACTTTAAGAAAAAATTGCCTTTTTTCTATGTAGGATCTTCCAGATTTCATCAAATCTGGGGTGGAATAAATTAAAAATTTTTATCCTACGCTACTTCAGATTTAATGTCTATTAGATCTAATTTTATTATATGATATTTAAAATCTAAAATTAAATCTAAAAGTATGAGAAATATAGACATACCTCAAGGATAATCTAATTACCCTGTAGATGATCGCAGCACTGCCTGAGGTTCTGATGTAGCTATGCAAGTGCCTGGCCTCTACCAGTATCCACCTAGGTAGGATTTGGAACGTCTTCTCCTTGCAATTCTATGCTCCAAAAATCAGATCAATATCTGATTTGAAAGTACTTCAGAACTCCTTCTGAAGTTGGAGCAGCAGCCTGTCGAAGATGTCCTGCAGCCTTCTGTTCCAGGCATCACCATGCCTTGTACCTTTATCAGATGAATGTCCAACTTTTTGGATGTGAAGAGGGGAGAAAGGAGAGTAGGGAGGATATAGAGAAGAGGGGAGGGGGCAGCAGCTAATGGGTTTTTTGTATAAAACAAGTTCTCTCACGAAACCCTAGGTGCAGCAGGGTTTATATAGATCCTGTATGCTGCGCAGTGCCACATCATTCGACCAATCAAAAAATTCTAATAAATTTTGAAAAAATTTTGATTGGTGGAGTGATGTCATCTGATCATATTAGATAAGAATCCCCATGCTCTCTCCTATGTTGGCACCAACATTGGATAAGTACAAATAAGGTGGCGCCAAAGAGTCCAAGTTTATCAGGACTCTTTGGTTCTTATCCATTTGGGGTGCTCACTTAAATCCAATTGAGCTCACACCATAATCTGATTATGGCACCCAATTTGAAGTGGTTTGGACATGTGGATACTCCACAAAAATTTTCTAATGAATCCTCTTCAGTTTAAGACCCATATGTCAACTTTTGACATATGTCCTAAAATGAAATTGACAGGTGCTAGAAATTAGTAGGTGTTGTCTTAAATTCATCTCATAAATTAAGACAAGCCTTTTCTAAGCTGGACAAGCTTCAATTAGACTATGAGAAACCTTTCCAAGGTTCTCTGGATGAGTCAGATCACATTTGGCTCAGTAGAGACAGAAAAGATTACACGAGAAGAAAGTTAGGCTCAATCGAGTGCTAGCATAATTTCCTTGAACCTAATTGGATCTTATCCAAATCAATTGGAGTAGCCCAATTGATGACATCCAGACCCTAACCCTTATTTGTGTGACCCAGTTAGGTTCAATTTTGTATGGTAATAAGACATGTCATGATCTCATCATCGACATCATCGAAACACCTTTCGATGGACCAGAACTCTTCTGATTCAAACAATTAGAATGATCGATCATCAAAATCATTCTAATTGCTCCCAAAATCCACCAGTGACACCTAGCAGTATATGGTGGCAACCCATCAGAACTGAAGATGAACCTCTTGGTGCAGCTACTTGTGTGATTGAGTTCCTCTATCATGAGTCCCGACTGAATTAGGGTTAAGGTGAACTTGTCAAACCCAACATCAGTCATATGAATCAATCGATCGATCCGAGTCCAATGTGAAATTCAATGGAAAACTTTTTTCTATTATTTCACTCTGCAATGGCCATGGGCTTAAGGACTCGATCTTTCGATCATCATAGGACTACTCCTTTCATCTACCGAGGTTAATAGATCCCATCTTGGTGCGATCTGGTTTCTACAATGGATATGCTACAGCCAACATACACCTCAGAGTTTTGAATGACTAGGAGATCGAGTTATAGTGTAGTCAAACTATAACACACTCAAGGTGAACCGTCGATGCACCTCAGGTCAAAGAACTAGACACACAACTGCAGCATCGAGCTAGTTATCGACGAGAAGGTAGACTTCCTTATGACTGCTCGAGGTAGTCACGCTCAGTACTCTCATTCTCAACGAATACTTGTACTCTCACTCTGGTGTCTCCACACCATAGACTCAAGACTCATCTACCCTAAAGAAGTGATCATACACCAACCTTCTGGATCGATCACCATCCTCGTGATGATTTTATGGTCAGGAGCAGTTTATGAGTTGTTATGTAAATTCATGCCTTAAATTTTCAACTCTTGAAAATATGAATTTACATTCCCACTAACTCAAAGGATGTATCACAGACACAATGTACACAATGTGATAGAAGAATAACCCTTTTATTCATTTATAGTCAAAATTATAAATTTGCCCTTAGTTCTGTACAGGAATGTGTCAGCCGATCTGGCATCTAGGGCACACATCTAACACTGACTTCGCAAGTACCTAACTGTGCCCAGAAGCCTTTCGTCACTGAATTAAAAATTCAGTTAGTCCAGTACCAAAGCACATTGAGTTGCTTGCAAGTCACTGAGGCGATCTCAAGTCTAAGGGACACTTATACCTTATCCCATCAGAGACATTCTCGACAGCATAATGCTCTGGAGTTGGTCACATTCAATGATGATGTACCCTTATATCTTATCTGTATGCCATACCAGTATCTCCACACTCCTTGGTTAAGAGGACAACCAATCCATATGGCCTACAGCAACCTATGCTCGATAGAAGCTGTTGTCCTTATTAACAGCCTATCATTTGATTGTGAATAGTTTTAAGAACTAATCGATAAATCCTCTCTTTATCGAACCTAAATAGTCCTAAGGACTTCATCACAATGATAGAGTTCATTAAAAGATGAAAACTTATGATGAAAATATCAAAAATAAATTTTATTTATTAACAAATTAATTACAATATAAGGTTGCTCAACCGTCAATAGCTTGACGATTGAGTTTTGAGATATATTTTCCAACAACTCCCACTTGTCCTAAAGCCACTCGGCACAGTATCTAATATCCATTTTTGACTTGTGGTTGTCGAACTCTTTTATTGCCAGAACTTTAGTGAAGGGGTCGGCCAGGTTCTCCTTTCCGTCGATCTTCTAAAGGTCAACATCACCTCGATCCATGATCTCCTAGACCAGATGGAAGCGGTGCAAAATGTGCTTCATCCACTGGTGTGCTTTGGGTTCCTTCGCCTGAGCTATGGCACTAGTGCTATCGCAGTAGAGTAGGACCAGACCATCGAGGGAGGGTGCTACTCCGAGCTCAGTGATGAATTTTCTCAGCCACACAGCTTCCTTCATGGCATCCGATGCTGCGATGTACTCTGCCTTACAAATAGAGTCTGCCACAGTATGCTGCTTGAAACTCTTCTAGTAGATGGCTCCACTATTCAGAGTAAAGATATAACCCGACACGCTTCTGCTGTCATCATGGTCAGATTGAAAGCTAGAGTCTGTGAACCCCATAAGTTTCAGATCTGACTCACCATAAACCAACCATTGGTCCTTAGTATTTCTCAAATGCGTAAGGATGGCTTTAACCACTTTTCAGTGGTTTTCTCTACGATCAGATTGGTATCTACTCACTACTCTTAGTGAGTATGCCACATCTGGCCTTGTACATGTCATGGCGTACATGATAGATCCAACGGCTGAAGCATATGGGACTCTACTCATACACTCTCTCTCTTCAGGAGTTATCGAACAATCTTTCTTAGAGAGAGAAATTTCATGGCCTATCGGTAGATAGCTTTTCTTGAAATTCTCCATGCTGAACCTCTTCAGCACAGTGTCTATGTGAAGCGAAATTCAGTGCAGGGGTAAAATGATAATTTTAAAACTTTTTCAAAATTATGATTTTACAGTAAAAAATATTAATTAATCTAATTAATTAACATGTGTTTACCTTACACTAGGATCTAAATATGATATACAGCATGCATGTATTTAAATTTAAAATTCGAATTTGAACAGTAAATACTTTATTGTAATGTGTTCAGAACACAATACCTTTATACAGGTAGTCGATTTTCACAATTTGATCACCGTCATGAGGCTCTGATCATCGCAATGCAGCCACACAGGGTGTCTAGCTTCTGTGGATCATCCACACAAGGCTCCTAGTCTGATCGGCTCCTCACGAGTGCTAGCTCGTTGTAGAGCCCTTTTGACGGCTAATGCTGATCGAACTCCTTTGATCGATGTCTGTCGATTCTTTGGATATTTTGAATTATTAGCAGATGTTCTTGAGAGAATGTTGAAGATCTTCCTAAAATTTGGTGGGCTCACAACACTCGTAGCTCACCTTCTCACTTCCCGAACCCCAGGCTGAAACCCTAAGGTACACTAAGAAAAACTCTACATCCTTTTTTCATTCTTTTCTTTCTTTTTCTCTCGGAAGGTTTTGGACCTTCACCTCACATAGAAAGGTTCCTCACACCCCAAACTTTCTCTCCAAAAATTTTTTACACATGCCCCATCTTTCTTCCCTTTTTAAAACAACATCGAACGTGTCTTATCCGCATGAGAGGATAAAGATAAGTGGTTGCACATTTGAATTCAAATGCAAACCAACTCATCCCTATCCACTTATGGTGTGAGAAGAGAAGGGCGTGGACTCTTTGTGTGTGGAAAGGTTTTACGAGAAACCTTTTCTCATGTACGTTATGTGGCACACAAGATGGATAAGCATGAAGGCACAAGAGATAAGTTATCCATTCAAATTCAAACACGCTTTGAATTTGAATGGTTAACTAATCAGCTTTATCCATCCATATGGCGCACAAATGTGGGTGTGGGGAGGGCTTTGTGTGAGAAAAAATTCATGAGAAATTCCTTCTCGTAAATTCAAATGGGCACAGTGGATGTGAGGTGGCGCAGGGAGTTTGGGTCAAGGTGGTTTCATTATTTAAACCAACCTAATTGAACCAAATAAGTTAGGCCCAATTAGACTAATTTAAATCTAACTTAATTAGACTTAATTAGGCTCAATAAAATCTTAATCAAATCAGAAATTGACTAAGTCTAACCTCTGATCAAATAAGAGACCAAACCATCTCGACGATTAGGTCAACTCTTAACCTAATCGGGTCAAACCCAACTAAATCCAATTCAATTGGACTTGATCCAAAAATAATTACTCAATCAAATTGAGTTAATTAGCAATCAAATCACTAATTAAACCTCTCATAAATATTGAGTCCAAATTCGATGGGCAATCGGGTATCAAATTTCATCAATATGAAACCTTGATCGAAGAATCCCAAACCAGTGGGACTCTTGACCCCGGTACCCAAAATGTGGGACTTGTGATCAGAGAATCCTGATTCTTGATCACAGAGTTCTAGACACGTAGGACTCATAGTCCATGAATATTAAAACTCTTCATCAGCCATCAGATCAGATAGGAACCTCTAATGCGTGTGACCCCGTAGGTTTGAACCTAAGCCGGTAGCACAGGAACCAATTTTTGTACTAATCGAAGTGACCATCTAGCAATGGTACCCGATGTTTGGATAGGTCGAATAGTCACAATCGCAATACTCAGAACCTACGTGAATATAGTTACTGTATAATTCATCCATTTTGACCCCTGTGTATAGGATGACTCAGGGTTAAACTGTCAACCCTGATTAGATCATCCGAGTCATGTTCAACTCAAACAGTCCTGTGACTCCTCACTAGGACTACCCTAGCTAAGGTTTTGCTAAATTGAAATATGACTGTACACAGCTCCTAAACTGGAGTGGTCAATCCCATCTTGACACATGCACTGACAAGTCAAGTACTTGACTACACCCAGTGGCCTTCCGTCACTGAATTAAAAATTTAGGTAGTCCAGTGCCTAAGTGCAGTGAGTTGCTTGCAAGTCACCGTGGCGGTCTCAGGTCGGAGGGATAATTATATCCATATCCCATCGGAGCAAATCTTGATAGCAGAGATAGCTCTGGAGTTGGTCACGTTCAGTGCAGATGTACCCTTACATCTCACCTGTATACCATACCAGTGTCTCCACACTCCTTGGTTAAGAGGACAACCAACCTATATGGCATACAACGACCTATGCTTGATAAATATTGTTGTCCTTGGTAACAACGTATCATTTGGTCGCGAACTGGTTTAAGGACTAAACGATAAATCCTCCTTTGTCGAGTCTAAATAGTCCTAAGGACTTCACCACAACACAGGAGTTATTAGAAGATGAAATAATTTATGATGAAAAATATCAAAATAATTTTTATTAATTTATAATTCATGTACTAATACAACAAAGAGCACAACCGTTAACAGGCTGATGATTGACTTTGGGACACTATTCCCAACAATCTCCTACTTGGCCTAAAGTCAATCGGTGCAGTATCTAATACCCATCTTCGACTTGAAGTCGTCGAACTCCTTCACCGCAATGGCTTTAGTGAATGGGTCAGCCAGGTTCTCCTTCCCGTCGATCTTCTGAAGGTCGACGTCACCTCGATCCACGATTTCTCGGATGAGATGGTAGCGACGCAGAATATGCTTCATCCGCTGGTGTGCCTTCGGTTCTTTCGCCTGAGCAATGGCTCCAGAACTGTCACAGTAGAGCAGAACTGGACCAACAAGGGAGGGTGATACTCCGAGCTCGGTGATAAATTTTTTCAGCCACACTACTTCTTTGGCAGCATCTGAGGCAGCGACATACTTCGCCTCGCAAACTGAATCAGCCACTGTGTGCTGCTTGAAACTCTTCCAGCAGACAGCCCCACCATTAAGGATAAAAATAAATTCCGACACACTCTTGCTGTCATCGTGATCAGACTGAAAACTAGAGTCTGTAAATTCTATAAGTCTTAAGTCTGATTCACCATAAACAAGCCACTGGTCCTTAGTATTTCTTAAATACTTCAGGATGATTTTAACAACCTTCCAATGATTTTTTCCTGGATCAGATTGGGATCTACTCACTATCCCTAGTGAGAATGCCACATCTGATCGTGTACATGTCATGGCGTACATGATAGATCCCACTGCTGAAGCATATGAAATTCTACCCATACGCTCTCTCTCTCTTGAGGTATTGTCGGATAATCCCTCTTCGAGAGAGAAATTTCATGACCTATCGGTAGATAGCCTTTCTTGAAATTCTCCATGCTGAATCTTTTCAGCATAGTATCAATGTACGTGGACTGGGATAGGCCAAGCAACCTTTTAGATCTATCCCTATAGATCCTCATCCCTAGGATGTAGGAAGCTTCTCCCAAATCCTTCATGGAGAATTGTGACAACAGTCCCTGTAATGCAGGGACATCATTTTCGATTAAGAGAATGTGATCCACATACAATACAAGAAATATCACTACTGGACCATTAGCCCACTTATAAATGCAGGGCTCTTCTCCATTCTTAATGAAGCTATACGTCTTGATCATTCTATCAAAATGTATGTTCCAACTCCGGGATGCCTACTTAAGTCCGTAAATGGACCTCTGTAGCCTGCACACCTTAGACTCATCTGTGGATGTGAATCCTTCAGATTGTATCATATACACCTCTTCGTCCAGCTCTCCATTTAGGAAAGCTGTCTTCACATCCATCTGTCAGATTTCATAGTCCAGATGGACAGCTATTGCAAGCATAATCCGAATGGATTTGAGCATTGCCACAGAAAAAAATGTCTCGTCATAGTCTATACCATAACGTTGACGATATCCCTTGGCAACCAGACGGGCTTTATAGGTTTCCACCTTTCCGTCTGTGCCCCTCTTCCTCTTGAAGACCCACTTATACCCTATGGGTTTTACTCCTTCGGGTGGGTCAACCAATGTCCATACGTCGTTGACCTTCATGGACTCCATTTCGGATTTCATGGCCTCTAGCCATTTTTAAGAGTTAGGTCTCTGCATTGCATCCATGTAGGTGATCGGATCCTCATCATTTTCATCAAGTTCGACAGGATCGCCATCCCGAACCAAGAAACCATAGTATCTGTCTGGTTGACGTGGTACTCTACCAGATCGCCTTAAGGGTGCATCAACAATGGGCTCCGAATTTGGTCTAATCAAATCCGATTCAGGTTCAGCTACTTGTGTCGATTTTTCCACCTGCCGAACTTCCTCAAGTTCGACCTTAGAGGTAACAGTCCCTTCACCAAGGAACTCCTTTTCTAAAAAGATTGCCTTAAGGCTGACAAACACCTTTTGCTCATTAGCTAGGTAGAAATAATATCCTTTGGTTTCTTTTGGGTACCCTATGAAATTACACTTGTCAGACCTAGGTCCAAGCTTGTCCGTAATTAAATGTTTAACATAAGCTGGACACCCCCAAACCCTTAGGTGCGAGAGTACTGGCTTACGTCCTATCCATATCTCATATGGTATTTTGGTTACAGACTTACTCGAAACCCTATTTAGAAGGTAACAAGCCGATTCGAGCGTATAACCCCAAAGGAAGATCGACAGACCAGCAAACCCCATCATGGATCGGACCATGTCTAACAAGGTCCGATTCTTCCTTTCAGACACACCATTATGTTGTGGTGTTCCAGGAGGAGTCCACTGAGAGAGAATCCCATTCTCCCCTAAATATGTCAAAAACTCATTGGAAAGATATTCACCTCCTCGATCAGATTGAAGAGTTTTAATACACTTCTCAGTTTATTTTTCTACCTCATTTTGAAATAGTTTAAACATTTCAAATGACTCTGACTTATGCTTCATTAAATAGATGTTGCCCAGCTATGCAACCCAAGAGGGGGGGTGAATTGAGTTTCTAAAAATTTTAAGCTTAACTTATGACTTATGAAAAATATTTGACAAAAGCTAAATAAATAGGGAGAGTAAAATTAATTCAAGGCTAATGGCTAAAAGCTAGAATGCAAGAGAATAATGAAGAGTTAAAGAAGAGCAATTAGGCACATCACAAACAAAAGGATTTATAGTGGTTCGGTGCCAACCTTGCACCTACATCCACTCCCCAAGCTCCTACTTGGGAATTTCAATCCACTAATCTTGTATTCAACCCGAATACAAACGTCGGAAACTCCAACTCTAGCTATCCCAAGCTAGTCCACTTATTTCTTGGATACAAGCCAACCCAATACACTCCGATTCAAGGTTCGGATCAACCTTCCCTTGTTTTGGAACCCTTCCAAAACAAAAACAATAACACAAACAAAGTATAACAATGAATAGCACAAGTAAGCATAAAGAAAGCTCCTTTAATGAGCGTATGAGACTTTAAATACTCTTTACTCAAGAAGAAGAAGATCTTTTTTGATTTCCTCAAGGTGGTTGGAGACTAGAATGTGTACTTGAGGAGTTGGTGAGCTTGGATCAAAGGCTTCTTGAATGCTTTGAGTGAGCTCTTGCTTAGGGCTGAAAAATTTGCTTGAAATTCCTTTTTCAAAATCTCTCTTCTTCAATCTCTTTCTTTTCTTCTTATTGATTTCTACCTTTTTGTCCCTTTTATAGCTTTAAGAAATAGTGAAAAATATTCTAGACTGAAAAAGAGCCGTTAGACCACATTAAATGAGCATTAAAAGTATTTAAAATGGATTAAAAACTAGTCGTTGTGGAAAAATTTCGTCACAGAGGTCGACTCATGGGTCGACTCATGCCTGGGGGTCAACTCATGGGTCGACCTCTGTGAAAGAACAACAGAAAACAACCAGAAGATAAGGTTCTGTGATTTTTGGCCTAAAAATAGCGGGGGTCGACTCATGGGTCGACTCATGCCTTGGGGGTCGACTCATGGGTCGACTCACAGGTTGTGCCAAGTCAAAAAATCTGCGTGCCAAACAGCTCATTGTGCCATGAGTTGACTCATGGGTCAACTCATGATTTTCAAACATGCATATCTTTCAAAATACAAGTCCAAAAATAATGAAATTTTCACCAATGGATCACAAATCTTTTGTTCTATCATTTGATACTTTCAAATCAGGGTTTTGATAAAATTACAATTTTTTCTCTGAAGAGCAATAAGTCTTTTTTAAGTGAAAATCATTAGTACTCCTTCAACTGCTTTGTAATCATCAAAATCAATCTAAGGAGCTACAATCTCCCCTTTTTTGATGATGATAAAACACTTGAACAAAAGCATATATATGAATCAATGAGCATGAATTTCAAAGAATGAAATGCATTATAGGTAGTTTGAAGATAAATAGAAAATTTACTACCAACTTATGAGTGCAGTTGCTTGAAAAGAAGATTGATTCTTTTGGCATGTGATACATGTGCCCATTTGCATAAATAATTTGCCTATTGCTTAATGATTTGAAAATTTGCTCATTTGATTATGTGATTTTGGTATCAGAGTAGAAAATTTATTTTTGTTATCAGAGCATGGCAGAATTTACCTTATGATTTTTCATTTGCTCATTTGCTTGTTTTTCAAATTTCTTAAAAATTCACTCATTCTCATTTGATTATTTAGTTTTAGTATCAGAGCATGTTTAACAATTAAGTGTATCAATGCATGTCTAAGAATTAATTTTAAAGCATGTCAGAGCATGTCAAATTTTAAGATGTATCAGAGCATGTCTAATTTTAAAGCATATCAGAGCATGTCTAAGAAGTAATTTTAAAGGTTGCTCATTTGCTTTGTGCTTAGCAATTCATTCATTTTGTTAGCAATCTTGTTTTTGATATTTTAATTTCTCCCAATTCACTCATTTTATTTTTAAGTCTTTTATTTATCTTTCTTTTGATACTTTTGCTTAGCAATTCACTCATTGTATTTTTAAGTCATTTAATAATTTTACTTTTGATATTTTTCTTTAATTTCTTCCCCTTTTTGACATCATCAAACATTGTTAACTCTCTCTCTTTTTTTGAATACATTTTCTCTTTAGTGTTTCTTCAAACTTCTTATGCTAATCATTAATATTTACTCCCCCTAAATACAGCAATCATAAAACAAAATATGCCATTGAGTACCATAGATATGAATTAGCAACAAAGAGAAGATATATAGTCAAGAGATGATTGATACCATTACAAAGAGTAGATATATAATTAAAAGATGATTGATACCATAATTGTTTCAATACATATTCCATAATATAAAAGTCAACTAGTTAACATCATTACATGGCCTAAGAGACAGATCCTAGAAAGAACAACAGACATGACTAACAACAAGCATCTAGTAGAGCTCAATGACTCTATGGATCAGAATCAGATGTATCAGAGATGGAGTGGGGAGATGATGGATCACGACCAAGAGCTCGTCCTCTACCTCGTCTGCCTTTGCCATGAGTGGAGGTACTGGCACGAGTAGGTGGGCGAGATGATCCTGAAGGCTGAGAGGCCATAGACTGGACTGCAAGAGAGAGCCTGATGGAATCAAGAACGTTCAGAGCTCTCAAAATAGACTGAAGCAGTGCAGTGAACTGTGTAGAAGCATGCTCACTAGAGCCTCTGATCTCTCTCCTCAAGAAATCAAATCCACCCTCCAATACACCTCTGAGTCTGCCAGCCTCCGCAGTTAGGTCTGTGACCTCAATAGTGCACTCCTGTGGCTGAGGATGGGCTAGAGCTAATACCTACCCCTGCAGGTCAAGTACTCTCCCAGTCAATCTCAAAATGTAATCCTCGAGCTGCTGAATCCGAACTGACTGATCTGAGATCATCTGAAATACAGTGGAGATATGGGGGATCAAGGTCTGATCAGATGCATCTAATGATGTGGATCCCGGTACAAATGCAGAAGTGCTCCACTGACGAGAAAGCAAGGAAGCCACACGCTGAGAAATCTACTCAATCTGATCATCAGCCAATCTGAACTCTGAGGGAGGTGCTCTGCTGTCTGGCTGCTGAACTGGTGTGTGCCTCCTGGTGGACTCAGAAGGGCCAGCCTCTAGATCTGAAACAAACTGAATGTCTGGAGATGCTGCCCTGAAGTCATGGAGAGGTGATGAGGGACCTTCTTCCTTAGCTCTGTCCTCAAATCTATCCTCAGCTCTCTCTTCTGTACCCTTGATCCAACCACCATCAATCCTAGTGAATCCCATGCGGTGCAGAGTGTGTTGGTTGATGGTGTCAGCGTGAGAAAGCCTAGCAGATGCCTCCCCCTCAAAGCTAACTCCAAACCTCCTGAATACTAGTGTGAGGGCCATACCAAAAGGCAGATGTGCCTTGGATCTATTCAGTGTTTCTCTCATGGCCTCAATCATTAAAGCAGGGAGGTTTAAGGGGGTTTGGGTGATCACATGAAACATTATACATATATCTCAACCAGAGAGGAGGTCATGTCTACCACTTCTCGAGAAGAAAAGCTTTGTCACTAATTGATGTAGAATTCTCATTTCAATTGACAAGATCTTGGCTTCTAATTTATTTAGACTTCCCGAGTAGGTTCCTCCTAAAATTACATTGATCCCTTCTTCCTTCACTGGGAGTTTCATGTTAGAATATCCCTCACAGGACAAATGCAGAATCTCTCCCAAAATAATAGGATCTAAGCAGATATCAATTCCCTTAACAATAGAAGTTACTGTTCCATTGCCATAGTGCAGATTCAGATAAAACTCTCTAACCAAGTCTACATATGTAACTTCCTTGAGAGAACAGTAAAATCCCCAACCTTGATTTTTGATCTTTGACCCAAAGGAGAAACCTTCTTTTTCAAAGAATCTGAAGTCCACATTCTTGCCGGTTTCTACCTTTCTGTCAGAGAGAGGGATTTTGCTAGGGCTAAGAGGAGACTGAGAGAGACCTGGTGCAGACGCTGAAGCCGGAATGGGAGCAGAGGAGGTCTGAGAAGCTTGCCTTTTTCTGCGGACACCTTCTTCCAGCTCACGGACTGATTTCCTTCTTTGAGGGAGTTTCATCTTTGGGGCCATTCTCACCACAAGAGCAAGCAAGGAGACTCGGAAGATCAAATGGGTGAGGAGAAGGAGGGTTATTAGAAGATGGAAAGGGATTTTGGCAGAGAGAAATCATGATTTTGAGAAGAACGGTGGAAGCTAGGGCACGCTCCAATCACTTCAGTCAAGGGAGAAAGATGCGAAAAGCTCCTTTCCCAAGGGGTGATTTGAGGTGGAGAGGTGATGGGAGAATGATCTTGGGCTAAATCCTTAGTTTTGGAGAGAACGAAGATGAGGATGATGAGTCTTGGAGGGAGGAAGATGAAGAAGAAGGAGGGGTCGGCTCATGAACGGGCTTTAAGTTAAAAAAAAATGAACCCGTGGGAAGTTGGCCAAGAATTTCAAGTATGCCATTGGGTCGACCCTAGGGGGTCGACTCATGATTCACAAAATTTTAGAAAAAATATGAATAAATTCCAAAAAAATTCAAAATTTTGGGAGAAGAAATTTTGCTCAATGACAAGTTGTGAGAATGATAATCTTGAGCTTTTAGGTCCAAGAGAGATGATGAAAATTGAGCTCAAAAAAATTTTGACATCGATTCCTTGGAATTGGAGAAACATTTAGGCAAATGGATCAAGAATTCCTAGATTTCTCCTAATTTCACAGAATCTATCCTCACTAAGGGCCTTTGTAAAGATATCAGCTAATTGATTTTCAGTGCAAACATAGTTAAGAGTTATATCTTTATTTTGAACATGTTCTCTTATAAAATGATGTCTTATTTCAATATGTTTAGACCTTGAATGTTGAATTGGATTTTTAGTAAGGTTTATGGCACTTGTGTTGTCACATCTTATGGGTATTTCATTAAGTTTGATACCAAAGTCTTCGAGTTGTTGCTTAATCTACAAGATTTGAGCATAACAACTTCCGGCTGCAATGTATTCGGCCTCAGCCGTAGACAGTGCTACCGAATTTTGTTTCTTGCTAAACCAGGAGATTAGGTTAACTCCAAGAAATTGGCAAGTTTTACTAGTACTTTTTCTATCTAATCTACATCCAGCAAAATCAGCATCTGAATATCCTATTAAGTCAATTAATGAGTCCTCAGAGTACATAATCCTAGAGTTTGAGTACCATTTAAATATCTAAGGATTCTTTTAACAGCATTCAAGTGAGACTCTTTAGGATTAGATTGAAATCTAGCACACAAACAAACACTAAACATGATATCAGGCCTACTTGCAGTTAAATATAGTAGAGAGCCAATCATACCTCTATAGTATTTTAAGTCTACACATTTACCTTCTTCATCCTTGTCAAGCTTACATGAGGGGCTCATGGGTGTGCCAATTGCTTTGGAGTTCTCCATTCCAAATCTTTTGAGTAATTCCTTGGTGTACTTGCTTTGGGTGATGGAGATTCCTTCCTTTGTTTGTTTGATTTGGAGTCCGAGAAAGAAAGTAAGTTCTCCCATCATGCTCATCTCGAACTCCCCCTGCATGAGCTTAGCAAAGTCTTGACAAAGAGATTCATTAGTAGACCCAAAAATAATATCATCAACATATATTTGTATAATTAACATATCATTTTGATTTCTTTTAATGAAGAGGGTTGTGTCTACATTACCTCTTGAAAAACTATTATTTAGTAAAAATTTGCTTAGCCTATCATACCAAGCCCTAGGTGCTTGTTTTAATCCATATAGAGCTTTATTTAATTTAAAAATATGATTAGGAAAAGTATGATTTTCAAAATTTGGGGGTTGTTCTACATAGACTTCTTCAGCAATATATCCATTCAAAAATATACTTTTGACATCCATTTGAAATAATTTAAATTTCATAAAGCAAGCATATGCAAGTAGAAGTCTAATGGCCTCTAATCTAGCAACAGGTGCAAAGGTCTCATCAAAATCAAATCTTTCTTCTTGATTATAACCTTTAGCAACCAATCTTGCTTTTTTTCTTATTACATTTTCATGTTCATCTAATTTGTTCCTAAAGACCCATTTTGTGCCAATTATTGAATATTTTTTAGGTCTTGATACTAAAGTCCATACATTATTTCTTTCAAATTGATTAAGTTCCTCTTGCATTGCATTAATCCAATTATAATCATTTTCAGCTTCTTCAATAGTTTTTGGTTCAAGATGAGATACAAAAGCACAATGATTAAATACTTCTCTAAGTGAAGAACGAGTTTTTACCCCATGCATAGGATCACCAATAATTAGCTCCTTAGGGTGATTGTGAACATACCTCCATTCTTTGGGTAGGTCATTTGTACCTTGAGATTGTTCTTGATGTTCTTCACCTCCCTCATCCTGTTTGTCTTCATGTTCCTCATCCTCTTGAATTGTTGAATCTTTCAGACTGATCTCCTTCATTCCTTCTATAAGAGGATCTGCATCATCAACATCTTCATTCTTCCTTGAAGGAAGATCTTTAGATTCATCAAAGACAACATGTATGGACTCCTCTACTACTAAAGTTCTTTTGTTAAAAATTCTAAAAGCTTTACTAGTGGAGGAGTAATCAAGAAAGATTGCTTCATCTGATTTTGCATCAAATTTTCCAAGTCTTTCTTTACCATTATTTAACACAAAACATCGGCAACCAAAAACATGAAAATAAGCAATATTAGGTTTTCTTTCTTTCCAAAGCTCATAGGGGGTTTTCTTTAAAATTTGTCTAATCAAAGCACGATTTAAAATGTAACATGCTGTGTTGATTGCTTCCGCCCAAAAATATCTTGGAAGGTTGCTTTCACAAAGCATGGTACGGGCCATTTCTTCTAAGGTTCTATTTTTCCTTTCTACTACCCCATTTTGTTGGGGTGTCCTAGGAGTAGAGAAGTTATGGCCAATTCCCTTTTCATCACAAAAGTTTTCAAAGTCTTGATTTTCAAATTCAGTTCCATGATCGCTTCAAATATTTTGAATTGAAAATCCTTTCTCATTAGTGACTTTTCGGTAAAATTTAGTGAAAACATGAAAAATTTCATCTTTGTGTGCCAAAAAGAAAACCCAAGTAAAATGAGAGTAATCATCTATAATTACAAAACCATATCATTTTCTTCCTAGACTAGTGGTTCTAGTAGGTCCAAATAAGTCCATATGCAAAAGCTCTAAAGGTCTAGAGGTTGAAACAATAATTTTGGATTTAAATGAAACTCTTGTTTGTTTACCTAGTTGGCATGCATCACAAATTCTATCCTTTTCAAAATTCAATTTTGGCAAACCAAGAACTAATTCTTTCTTAATTAATTTTGAAAGAGAATGCATACTAATGTGTGCAAGTCTGCGATGCCAAAGCCAACTAGTCTCATTAATTTTAGCATTCAAGGATACTAGGCATTGCATGTTTATTTTGGCTAAATCATTTAAATCTACCATATAAACATTACCATGTCTATGTCCAATAAATTTAATGCCATCATTAATAGGACTAGTTACAATGCAAACAGATGATTCAAAAACAACTTTATATCCTTTATTACAAAATTGACTAATGCTTAGTAAATTATGCTTTAAACCATCTACTAACAAAATATTTTCAATGTATTTGGAGGGAGTGATACCAATGTTACCTATACCGATGATCTTTCCTTTGCCATTGTCTCCAAAGGTGACCATCCCTCCATCCTTAGCATCAAGAGTGATGAATTGGGATTCATCACCAGTCATGTGTCTCGAGCATCCACTGTCAAGATACCATTTCCTGTTTCCTCCTTGGGATGCTAGACACACCTGCAAGCAAAAGTCAAGTTTTTGTTTTAGGTACCCAAGCTTTCTTGGATCCTTTTTGGTTAGTCATAATAGTTCCTTTTGGAACTCATATTTTCTTTACAGTTGAGTTTGCAGACTTGTTAGAGAAGCAAGTGTATGACTTATGTCCTATTCTACCATATTTGAAGCAAGTAATATTAGAAGACTTATTGCTTAAAGAGTTTACATAAATATTTTTTAGATATTTTTATTTCTTCACGGGGTTATAGCCAAGTCCAGCCTTATCATACATGGCTTTTTGATTTTCAAGAATCATATTAAGTTTATTTGAACTCAAGGTAAATTTTTTAACTAATGGTTTTAACTTGGCAATTTCATTCTTTAAACTTTGATTTTCTTGAAGCAGGGTGTATTTTTCAATTGAAATATTTTCATTTTGTTTCAATAGAGATTGATTTTTCAATTTTAGATCTTTGTTCTTCATCCCTAGTTTCTTTAATTCATCAACTAAATCATAAAAAGCTTCATGTAATTCTTCAAATGTAAAGTCACTAGGAGTTTCGAAAATTACCTCATTTTCGTGTGCCATAAGGCACAGGTTGGCTTGTTCGGTTGAGTTATCCTCTTCGGAGCTTGAGTCATCACTCGCACTCCAAGTGGCCATCATGGCCTTCTTCTTGTACTTCTTGAGATCCTTCTTCAGTTGTGGGCATTCGGATTTGAAGTGTCCTGGCTTCTTGCATTCGTAGCAGATAAGAGGTTGGTCTTTCTCTTTTTCTTTGCTCTGTTCCCCTTTTGTGAATGGCCTCTTCCTCATCCCTTATTTCCTTTTTCTCAAAAATTTTTTGAATCTTCGGGTAATGAGTGCCATCTCTTCATCCTGTTCTTCAGCTTCAGTGTCATTAGTTTCTTCATCTGGTGGAGCTGTGGATTTGAGGGCAATTATTCTTTTCTTTTTGACTTCTTCCTCTTGATGTTGCTTCATGCTTAGCTCATGAGTCATCAATGATCCAAGAAGCTCTTCCAAGGATAGAATGTTCAAGTCCTTGGCTTCTTGGATGGCGGTCACTTTGGCTTTCCAAGTTCTTGGTAAGGACCTGAGAATCTTTCTTACAAGCTCACTGTTAGTATAGGACTTACCAAAACTTTTAAAACCATTTATAATATCAGTAAAGCGAGTAAACATTTCAGTTATGGACTCATCATGCTCCATTTTAAACAATTCATATTTATGCACAAGCATGTTGATTTTAGACTCCTTTACTTGATTGGTTCCTTCATGGGTTACTTCTAACATATCCCATATTTTTTTAGCAGATGAGCAAGTAGAAATATGATTAAATTCGTTAGCATCAAGAGCACAATAAAGAACATTCATTGCTTTAGCATTTAATTGGGCTATTTTCTTATCAATCTCATCCCATTCTTTCTCGGGTTTGGTTGATTCCACACCATCTATAATTTTAGTGGGTGTGTGAGGATCGTTCACTATGATACTCCACATATCATAGTCGAGTGCTTGAATGAATATTTTCATCCGAGCTTTCCAATAGGTGTAATTAGACCCATTGAAAAGTGGAGGTCGGTTGGTGGATTGCCCCTCGGCTAGAGAAGTGCCGACTTGAGTTGCCATAGATCTTTGGCTCTTTGATTGTTTAGATCAAAGTAGAGCTAGAGCACCGAGCTCTGATACCACTTGTTGTCCAGCTATGCAACCCAAGAGGGGGGGTGAATTGGGTTTCTAAAAATTTTAAGCTTAACTTATGACTTATGAAAAATATTTGACAAAAGCTAAATAAATAGGGAGAGTAAAATTAATTCAAGGCTAATGGCTAAAAGCTAGAATGCAAGAGAATAATGAAGAGTTAAAGAAGAGCAATTAGGCACACCACAAACAAAAGGATTTATAGTGGTTCGGTGCCAACCTTGCACCTACATCCACTCTCCAAGCTCCTACTTGGGAATTCCAATCCACTAATCTTGTATTCAACCCGAATACAAATATCGAAAACTTCGATTCTAGCTATTTCAAGCTAGTCCACTTATTTCCCGGATACAAGCCAACCCAATACACTCCGATTCAAGGTTCGGATCAACCTTCCCTTATTTTGGAACCCTTCCAAAATAAAAACAATAACACAAACAAAGTATAACAATGAATAGCACAAGTAAGCACAAAAAAAGCTCCTTTAATGAGCGTATGAGACTTTAAATACTCTTTACTCAAGAAGAAGAAGACCCTTTTTGATTTCCTCAAGGTGGTTGGAGACTAGAATGTGCACTTAAGGAGTTGGTGAGCTTGGATCAAAGGCTTCTTGAATGCTTTGAGTGAGCTCTTGCTTAGGACTGAAAAATTTGCTTGAAATCCCTTTTTCAAAATCTCTCTTCTTCAATCTCTTTCTTTTCTTCTTATTGATTTCCACCTTTTTGTCCCTTTTATAGCTTTAAGAAATAGTGGAAAATATTCTAGGCTAAAAAAGAGTCGTTAGACCACATTAAATGAGTATTAAAAGTATTTAAAATGGATTAAAAACTAGCCGTTGCAGAAAAATCCCATCACAGGGGTCGACTCATGGGTCGACTCATGCCTGGGGGTCGACTCATGGGTCGACCTCTGTGGAAGAACAACAGAAAATAACAAGAAGATAAGGTTCTGTGATTTTTGGCCTAAAAACAGCAGGGGTCGACTCATGGGTCGACTCATGCCTTGGGGGTCGACTCACAGGTTGTGCCAAGTCAAAAAATCTACGTGCCAAATAGCTCATTGTGCCATGAGTTGACTCATGCATCGACTCATGATTTTCAAACATGCATATCTTTCAAAATACAAGTCCAAAAATAATAAAATTTTCACCAATGGATCACAAATCTTTTGTTCTATCATTTGATGCTTTTAAATCAGGGTTTTGGTAAAATTATAATTTTGCCCCTGAAGAGCAATAAGTCTTTTTTAAGTGAAAATCATTAGTACTCCTTCAACTGCTTTGTAATCATCAAAATCAATCTAAGGAGCTACAATAGACATACCCATACCTCGATAGATCGTCTTTGAAGGTTATGAAGTAGAAATATCCACCTCTTGCACTTGAGCTCATGGGTCCACATACATCAGAATGTATCAGATCTAAGAGTTCACTGGCTCGCTCACCTTTTTCAGTAAAAGGTGACTTGGTCATCTTCCCAAGAAGACAGGACTCACAGGTTGGAAGTGATTCACAATCACCAACTTCAAGAATTCCTTCTTGAGCCAATCTATTTATCCTGTTCTTATTGATATGACCTAGCCTACAGTACCAAAGGTAGACTTCTGACACATTATCTATTCTAGGGCGTTTACCGGAGGTTTGAACCACATTAACAGGCTATGACAGTAAGTAAATTTCATTATCTAGTTGTCCAACAAACATTGTAACACCATTCAAAATGATATTGTAAATATTTTTTTTATTAAAAATTGATAACCGTACATGGCCAAAAGGCCTACAGAAATAATATTTAATAAAAAGCTTGGACAATAGTGACATTCACTTACAATTACATTACAAGAATTGATTACAAGGTTCATGATTCCTAAAGCTAGAACTGGAACTTTGCTTCCATTTCCAACGTTCAGGAACCTCTCGCCGTCATCAAATCTCCTACTGACCTGCAGACCCTGCATCGAATTGCAAATATGATAAGGACTTCCGGTATCCAATACCCAGGCAGTAGTATCACAAATGAAAAAGTTGCAAGGTGTTACCATATAAATATCTTGCTTCTTCTTCGGCCTATTTGGGTCCAGGGAGGCAATGTATAGAGGACAGTTCCTCTTCCAGTGCCCCTGCTTCTTGGAAAAGAAGCACTCTGCCTGACTCTAGTCGGGCTTGCGCTTCTTGGTCTGACCCTGTGCAGACGTCCCAGCATGCGACTGCACCTTCTTATTCTTCTTCTTCTTGTTCTTCTTCCCTTTCTTAAAGGGTCGACGACCAGAAAAAGACCCTCCCACAACATTCACCAACTCCTTATGGAGCTGGTGGTCCTTCTCAAAGTTCTGCAGCAACCCCAATAAGCCGTGGTAGTTCACTGCAGGCTTTGTCATTCGAAAATGAGTAAGGAAGGGGAGGAAGGACTTGGGCAATGAATTAAGGATCGCATCTTTACTGAGCTGCTCATGCAGGGAAAAGCCCAGTTTACTTAGGTGCTCAATCATTTCGATCATGTACAGTACATGATCGATGACTGAGGCCCCATCCCTCATCCGAGCATTGAAAATGGCACAACTAGTTTTGTGCCTTTCAACGTCGTCAGGCATGCCAAATGAGTCGTTCAACATTTAAAGCATCTCCTGCGGCTGGGCATTCTCAAACCTGTGGCTGAACTCATCATTCATTGCCGCCAGCATTATGCATCGAACGGTGGTCTGGTCGTTGAGCCACTTCTGGTAAGTATCTCGGACCGTCCCTCTAGCGTTCAGGGCTGGCTCCTCGGGTGCCGGATTTGTTACAACATAAAAGATCCGCTCATGCTCAAGGATGATTTTTAATTTTCGATACCAGCTATCGAAATTTGGTCCCATGAGCTTGTCATTATCTAATAATGATCGGAGTGACAGGGTAGTGCCCATAGCTACATAAAGGAAAACCAGACCTCTATTAGTACATGAATTATTAATACTAAAGACTTGGACCTTAGTCTAAAGTTTCTCCTAATATTTTTATGAGCTGGTAGCCTCAACCTCTAATTCGAAGAATTACTTTAATTCCTTAGTGGGTACTAGAATCCACACAGACTACACATGAGCCCAACTTTGGTTGGTCAACCCATGTGCATCTATGGATAGGTTCATAACCAGTTGTTTCTCTAAACAACTTCTAGTAATTAATTTTGCCCTAGAACCTAATCAGTAGGCTTTGGCCTCCACTGAAAAGATCTGGTTAGGTCCAACCATTAACATGACTTGATTTGGTGAATCAGACAAATAAATGATCAGGCCCGACTTTGGCCGGCCAACCTGACCACCATCAGAAAGACTCAAACCAAATTATCATACTATGAATGATAATTCCATTAGTCAATAAGCACCAGACCTTTGGGCCTCCAATGATTATTAAACTAATGGACTCATTATCACTCACTCAATGGGAGGCTATGACTTAGTTATCACTATAACTTAATCATTTTAGGGACCTAATAATTTTGAGGATTTTATTAAATGAAGGAAGAGAAAAAATTAACCAGCTAATTTCAATCCTCCCACTGACTTCACCAAGTCAGATTAAAAAGGATTTAATTAAAGCCGACAATAGGAGTACCTAAATCAGTCACACTGATTTTCCTAATGACATGGGTGAGCCCTAATCACCAAGTGATCTAATCAAAACCTAACTCACCAGGTTGGCCAGGTAAGTGAGATCAATGGTGGGGATAAGCCATTAACTCATCAGAAATCGAATCAATGCGAGTAGCTCCCACTTAAGAACCACTGGTCAATCTGCCGAACTTACTTTAGACACCAACCGGTTCATTAGTTTTAATTTGATCAACTTAGTAAATAGGGTTCCATCGTGTAGCCATGAATTAAGTCCATCTTGGTCTAGTTAAAGACATGGACCCATTCAACTACAACTATTGGAGTTGAGTCTAGAGTGTCCTTGACCTAATCTAATTCAACTTTTGATTAGATTTAATCAATTACTCTAATTTAGTCCATTTATTTAAGCTAACCTTAGGTCTAACCCAATTATGGATCTAATCCATCTAACCCATTGACCCACAAGTTTATGCAATTATCTTAGGTCTTAATTCATAATTCTAGACCAACTTGACAACACTTAATTCTTTTAATTAAGTATTTGGGCTGATGGGTCAGGGTTTGGCTTTTCAAAAATAATTTTCAAATTTGAAAGGTTTTATTTTTCTATTCATCAAATATGTTGACTCATTTCATAAATAGATCAGCACATTTCATAAATAGCAATCCTATTGCTAATTACATAACAGAAAATAACTCAATCAAAATAAATCATGAATATTTCTTTAGATCTAATCTAACATATTTATGATAAATTTTATAATTGAACCTTTACAATTAAGTCCTTTTTCTGCTTCATCTGCATGGGATATAATTGTAGCGGCACCCCTACCGCTATAAGAGACCCCATCGAATGGGAGGAGAGGGCCTTTAAATCCTACTTTTCTCCTATGACCGGATGGCCATGGCAACCAACCCAATTTGATTACTTGCTACTTGGATCATGTATATCTAAATATATCAATTTCAAAATTTAAATTTCAAATTTCAAATTTTAAAATTTTGAATTTCAAATTTCAAACAAATTTCAAATTTCAAATTTTTGAATTTCAAATTTTGAATTTTAAATTTTGAATTTCAAATTTGAAATTTCAATCAAATTTTAATTTTCAAATTTCAAATTTTGAATTTTAAATTTTTGAATTTTGAATTTTGAATTTTGAATTTCAAATTTTGAATTTTGAATTTTGAATTTCAAATTTTTAAATTTTAAATTTTGAACAACTTTTAAAATTCAAATTTTAAATTTTGAATTTCAAATTTTAAATTTAAACTTTTAGATTATAACTTAATCTATGCATGTAAATTCATATATCATATCTTAGAACCCGCTCTGATACCATTTGAAGTGAAATTCAGTGCAGGGGTAAAATGGTAATTTTAAAATTTTTTCAAAATTATGATTTTACAGTGAAAAATATTAATTAATCTAATTAATTAAATATGTTTACCCTACACTAGGATCTAAATATGATATACAGCATGCATGTATTTAAATTTGAAATTCAAATTTGAACAGTAAACACTTTACTGTAATGTGTTCAGAACACAATACCTTTATGCGGGTAGTCGATTTCCATAATCTGATCACTGTCATGAGGCTCTGATCCCTACAACATAGTCACACAGGATGTCTGGCCTCTGTGGATCATCCACACGAGGCTCCCAATCTGATCGGCTCCTTACGAGTGCTAGCTCGTTGTAGAGCCCTTTTGACGGCTGATGCTGATCGAACTCCTTCGATCGATGTTTGCTGATTCTTTGGATGCTTTGGATCATCAGCAGACATGCTTGAGAGGATGTTGAAGATCTCCCTAAAATTTGGTGGGCTCACAACACTCGTAGCTCACCTTCTCACTTTCCGAACCCCAGGCTGAAACCCTAGGGTACACTAAGAAAAACTCTACGCCCTTTTTTCTTTCTTTTCTTTCTTTTTCTCTCGAAAGGTTTTGGACCTTCACCTCACATAGAAAGGTTCTTCATGCCCCAAACTTTCTCTCCAAAAATTTCTTATGCATGCCCCACCTTTCTCCCCTTTTTAAAATAACATCGAACGTGTCTTATCCACGTGAGAGGATAAAGATAAGTGGTTGCACATTTGAATTCAAATCAAGTTTGAATTCAAATGCAAACCAACTCATCCCTATCCACTTATGCTATGAGAAGAGAAGGGCATGGACTCTTTGTGCATGGAAAGGTTTCACGAGAAACCTTTTCTCGTGTAAGTTATGTGGCACACAAAATGGATAAGCATGAAGGCACAAGAGATAAGTTATCCATTCAAATTCAAACATGCTTTGAATTTGAATGGTTAACTAATCATCTTTATCCATCCATATAGCGTACAAATGTGGGCGTGGGGAGGGCTTTGTGTGAGAAAAAATTCATGAGAAATTCTTTCTTGTGAATTCAAATGGGTGCAGTGGATGTGAGGTGGCGCAGGGAGTTTGGGTCAAGGTGGTTTCATTATTTAAACCAACCTAATTGAACCAAATAAGTTAGACCCAATTAGACTAATTTCAATCTAACTTAATTAGGCTTAATTAGGCTCAATAAAATTTTAATCAAATCAGGAATTGACTAAGCCCAACCCTTGATCAAATCAGGGACCAAACGATCTCGACGATTAGGTCAACTCTTAACCTAATCGGGTCAAACCCAACTGAATCCAATTCAATTGGACTTGATCTAAAAATAATTACTCAATCAAATTGAATTAATTAGTAATCAAATCACTAATTAAATCTCTCATAAATATTGAGTCCAAATCCGATGGGCAATCGGGTATCAAAGTTCATCAATATGAAACCTTGATCGAAGAATCTCAAACCAGTGGGACTCTTGACCCCGGTACCCAAAATGTGTGAGACTTATGATCAGAGAATCTTGATTCTCGATCACAGAGTTTCAGACATGTAGGACTCATAGTACACGAATATTAGGACTCTTCATCAGCCATCAGATCAGATAGAAACCTCTAATGTGTGTGACCCTGCAGGTTTGAACCTAAGCCGGTAGCACAGGAACCAATTCCTGTACTAATCGAAGTGACCATCTAGCAATGGTACCCGATGTCTAGATAGGTCAAATAGTCACAATCGCAACACTCAGAACCTACATGAATATGGTTACTATATAATTCATCCCTTTTGACCCTTGTGTATAGGATGACTCAGAGTTAAACTGTCAACCCTGATTAGATCATCCGAGTCGTGTTCAACTAAAACAGTCCTGTGACTCCTCACTAGAACTACCCTAGCCAAGGTTTTGCTAAATTGAAACATGACTGTACATAGCTCCTGAACTGGAGTGGTCAATCCCATCTTGACAAACGCACCAACAAGTCAAGTACTTGACTACACCCAGCAGCCTTCCGTCACTGAATTAGAAATTCAGATAGTCCAGTGCCTATGTGCAGTGAGTTACTTGCAAGTCACCATGGCGGTCTCAAGTCGGAGGGACAGTTATACCCATATCCCATCGGAGCAAATCTTGATAGCAGAGATAGCTCCGGAGTCGGTCACGTTCAGTGCAGATGTACCCTTACATCTCACCTGTATGCCATACCAGTGTCTCCATACTCCTTGGTTAAGAGGACAACCAACCTATATGGTACACAATGACCTATGCTTGATAAATATTGTTGTCCTTGATAACAACGTATCATTTGGTCGTGAACTGGTTTAAGGACTAAACGATAAATCCTCCTTTGTCAAGTCTAAATAGTCCTAAGGACTTCACCACAACACAAGAGTTCATTAGAAGATGAAATAATTTATGATGAAAAATACCAAAATAATTTTTATTAATTTATAATTCATGTACTAATACAACAAAGAGCACAACCATCAATAGGCTGATGATTGGCTTTGGGATACTATTCCCAACACTATGTACGTAGACTGGGATAACCCAAGCATCCTTTTAGATCTATCCTTATAGATCTTCATCCCTAAGATGTAGGATGCTTCACCCAAGTCCTTCATGGAGAACTACGATGACAACCAAATTTTTATTCTCTGTAGTGCGAGGATGTCATTTTCGATTAAAAGAATGTCAGAATACAAGAAATACCACAACTGGACCATTTGCTCATTTATAGATGCAGGACTCTTCTCCGTTCTTAACGAAATCATATGTTTTGATCACCTTATTAAAATGCATGTTCCAACTCTGAGAAGCTTGCTTCAATCCATAAATGGATCTCTGAAGCTTGCACACCTTGGACTCATCTGTGGATGTAAACCCCTCAGGTTGTATCATATACACCTCTTCGATCAGCTCTCCATTCAGAAAAGCTGTCTTTACATCCATCTGCCAGATCTCATAATCCAGATAGCAGCTATTGCAAGCATTATCCGAATGGATTTGAGCATTGCCACAGGGGAGAACGTCTCGTTATAGTCAATACCATAACATTGATGATACCCCTTGGCAACCAGACAGACTTTATAGATCTCTACCTTTCTGTCTGCACCCCTCTTCCTTTTGAAGATCTATTTACATCCAATGGGTTTAACCTCTTCAAGTGGGTCAACCAATGTCCATACATCATTGACCTTCTTGGACTCTATTTGGAATTTCATGGCTTCAAGCCATTTCTCGAAATCAGATCTCTGTATTGCATCCATATAGGTGATCGAATCCTCATCGATCTCATCGAGTTCGATGGGATCACCATCTCGGACCAAAAAATCATAGTATCTGTCCGACTAATGCGGTACTCTATCGGATCGTCTTAATGGTGTAGGTATATTGGGCTCCAGATCTGATCTAATCAAATCCGACTCAGGTTCAGCTATTAGTGTCGGTTCTTCTACTTGTTGAACTTCATCAAGTTCAACCTTAGAGGCAACGGTTCCTTCACCAAGGAACTCCTTTTCCAAAAAGGTTGCCTTAAGGCTGACGAAAACTTTTTGTTCATCAGCATGGTAGAAAAAATATCCTTTGATCTCTTTGGGGTACCCTATGAATGCGTATTTGTCAAACCTAGGTCCGAGTTTATCTATAACTAACCGTTTGACATAGGCCGGATACCCTCAGACCCTAAGGTATGAAAGTGCTGGCTTACGTCCTGTCCATATCTCATATAGAGTCTTAATTACTGACTTACTTGAAACCCTATTTAACAGATAACAGGTCGATTCGAGTGCATATTCCCAGAAGAATATCGACAAACTGGCAAAACCCATCATGGATCGGACCATGTCTAACAGAATCCGATTTCTCCTTTCAGACATACCATTATGCTGTGGTGTTCCTAGAGGAGTCCATTGAGAGAGAATCTCATTCTCTCCTAGATATGTGAGAAACTCACCAGAAAGGTATTCCTCTCCTTGGTCAGATAAAAGAGTTTTAATACTCTTCCCAGTTTATTTTTTTACTTCACTTCAGAATCGTTTGAACATTTCAAATGAATCCGACTTATGTTTCATCAGATAGACATATCCATATCTGGATAGATCATCCATAAAAGTGATGAAGTAAAAATTGTTGGGAAATATGTCCCAAAAAGCCAATCGTCAAGCTGTTGACGGTTAAGCAACCAAGTATTGTAATTGATTTGTTAATAAATAAAATATATTTATCATCTTCATCATAATCTTTCATCTTCTAATGAACTCCGTTGTTATGATAAAGTCCTTAGGACTATTTAAGTTTGGTAAAGAGAGGATTTATCGATTAGTCCTTAAAACTATTCACGATCAAATGATAAGCTGTTAATAAGAACGACAGCTTCTATCGAGCATAGATCGCTGTAGGCCATATGGGTTGGTTGTCCTCTTAACCAAGGAGTGTGGAGACACTGGTATGGCATACAGATGAGATATAAGGGTACATCATCATTGAACGTGACCAACTCCAGAGTATTCTACTGTCGAGAATGTCTCTGATGGGATATAGGTATAAGTGTCCCTTAGACTTGAGATCGCCTCAGTGACTTGCAAGCAACTCACTGTGCTTTGGTACTGGACTAACTGAATTTCTAATTCAGGGATGGAAGGCTTCTGGGCACAGTCAAGTACTTGTGAAGTCAGAGTGTGATCGAGATGGGATTGACCACTCCAAGAGTTGGAGAAGAATGAGTCGCTGTATTTCAATTTAGCAAAATCTTGGCCAGGGTAATCCATCAGATGGATTTGATATTTTGAAATACAATGTGGACAACCTGATCAGAGTTGACAGTTGAACTCTGGGGTGTCCTATGATCATTTTGGTCAAGTGGATGAATTATATGAAAACTATATCCGCATGGGTTCTAAGGATGTTGTTCTACACATTCGACCTATCCGGTCGTCGGGTACCATTGCTAGATGGTCACTTCGATTGGTATAGGAATTTGTTCCTATGCTACCAGCTTAGGTTCGGACCTATGAGGTCACACACATTAGAGTTCATGATCCGATCAGATGGTTGATCAACGATTAAGAATCGTTCTAGGGTTAAATGATCAATACGATTGACATTTAACCCAGTGCAAGTGTTGCAGGAGGATCGATTAGCAATTCGATTGCTAATTGGCTTAATTTGATTAAGCCAATGGGCTGAGATTTAGTCTAATTAAATATGATTTAATTAGATTTATTTTGGGCTTGATTGGATCAAGTCCAATTGGTTTATTGGATAAGCCAAGTGCAAGGAAAAACTAGTCCTAGTTCAACTAGGACTTGGGTCAATCTAATTTCTAATTTGATTAGAAAATTAAATTAGATTTAAATCTAATTTAATCTGATTAAATTAGATTCTTAATTAGGTTAAAACTTATTTTAATTAGGTTGATCTAATTTTGATTTGATTTGGTTTGGGAAACCAAATTAAAACAAGTCATAAGACAGAATCCTAGTAAGACTAGGATTCCACCTTGCGCCACATAAGCCTTCTCCACGCCCTCTCTCTTATTCAACGCCAATCTCCACTTATTTTGTGCGACAAAAGCCCTCTCCCAGATCTCTCCCACATTCACAAAAGGTCTCTTCTCTTCTTTCTTACATGGAAGGTGGTTTGGATCAAATCTAAAAGGAATAAGTTTGGATTTCGAATTCTATGAGATAGAGTTTTAGAAATCCAAAACTCTTTCAATTTTACACCGAATTTATTCAAATTTTTTTTGGAATTTTTATGGATTTTAAGGTTTATATTTTGCACTCTTTTTTGGTAATCCATGTACAAAAATATGGAGGAGGTGCTCAAGAGTTGGGCGTCCCTTAACTTGCCATGTTTGGATAAGCCTTGACTAGGTGTTTGACCTAGACAAGGACTCTATCATATCTCTTTATATAAGATGAGTTTCTTTGTGAAATTTTAAGATAAGTTAGAGATTTGAGAGTCCTTTGTGCCATCCAAAAATTAGAGAGAAATACCTTTGGATCATAGAGATATAAAAGATGCAAGTTTGAGTATCTAGAGAGAAAAACGTGAAGAAGAAGAGGGTCTTCTTCTAGTTTTTTTTGTTTTCATATCTTTCCTCCCTCCATCTTGAGTTTCCTGAGAGCGTCTCAGATCTGAAACTTCTCCTTCTACTTTTCATCTTTAGAAGAATCCAAATCAAGAAGAAGGAGGCACCAGATCAACCATCAAAGAAGGATCAGCGCAGTACTAGCATACTATGCTGATTTCCTGAAGCAGGACTTTTGATCGAGATTCGTGGGCTCGTATGGACGACTCCTAGAGGCCGGATGCGTGTGCGGCTTGCAACATCATCCTCAAGCCCAGATCAATAAGGTTAGAACGTCTAACTTGCAAGGTAATAGATCTGATCTATTGTTTAATACATACATTAGATGTAGTATAGAAACATGTTGATATGATCAACATGTAGTTCATGCTATATTTATATATTTTAATTTTTGATTTAATGCTATGTAATAATCATGTAATAGAATCTTAGATCTAAAGATTTTTTTATTTTAGAAAATAAATTTTGATTTATTTTAGTCTTCCACTGTATGATCTTGAAAAAGTTTCAAGATCTAACCCTGAAACCCTAGATAAGGTTCCTACAAATGGTATCAGAGCCTAGGTTCTTTATTACATGATTATATATATATGCATAGATTATTTTTTAGATTAGATCTAATTTATAATCTGATTATTAAATCTAAAATTAAAATTTTAGATCAATCACAAACTGCAAAGTTGTCCTGCTGCAAGGTTTACCCCTTACAGTGCAAAGGTTGTCCTAGTTTGTGTAGATCTATCTTTAATCATAAATTTGTTAGATATGATCTAGATTAAATTTATGATTTATTAGATTTAAAAGATGTTTAAATCTAAAATAAAATCTCTTTGTTAATAATTTTTGTGCAAAGAAATTGTTTAAAGTTGAAATTATTTCAATTACATGAACCTGTTTAGATTAGATCTAAAGTAGTTTCATGTTTATTTCACTTACATCTTGATTATGAATCAAACATGCAATATGGTTGGTAGAATCATATTATAAAATTATTTTACGAATATGAAAATTATTTTTTGAAAAGCCAAACCCAACCCTCAGCCCAAAACTTAATTAAGAATTAAGAAGTTGTTTGAATAGGTTCTAGGATTGTGAATTGAAGAACCTAAGACACAAACCATAACACATTGGGTTAATGGGTTAGTGGGAATTAGGTCCATTAATTGGGTTAGACCTATGGTTAGATTGAAGATGGACTTAATTAGAGAATTGACTAAATCTAATCAATTGTTGTCTTAGATTAGGTCAAGGATTCTCTAGATCAATTACAATAGTTGTAGTTGGTCAAGTCCATATCTTTAACGAGAACCAAATGGACTTGATTCTTGGCTAAGCGGTCTAGCACGAACTGTTAAGTTGATCTAATCAAAATTAATTAAACTAGTTGGTGTCTAAGGTAAACCAGACCGGTGGTTTTTAATTGGGAGCCCGCTTACCTGGCCATTTCTGATGGTGTCTAAGGCAAGCTTTGGCAGACCCTCCCACTGATCGAACTTACCTGGCCTCTTGGTGAAATTATGTTTTGATCGGATCACTTGACTATTCGAGCTGACCCATGTCAGCTAGGTAAATCAGTGTGACTGATTTAGGTGCTCCTAGACCAGCCCTGGTCTCCCTTAAGCTGACTTGGTGAAGCCAGTGGGAGGATCATGATAAGCTGGTTCATCTGACTTCATCTTCTATATTATTTAAATTCTCTAAAATTATTAGGTCCTTAAAATGATAAAGTTATGGAGATAACTGAGTCATAGCCTCCCATTAAGGTGTTTGATAATGAGTCCATTAACTCAATAATCATTGCAGACACAAAGGCCTGGTGCTTGTTGACTAATAGAATTATCACTCATCATATGATGACTTGGAAGTGTCTCTCTAATGGTGGTTAGGTGAGCCAACCAAAGTTGGGCTTAATCATTCGTTGGTTAGATACACCAAGTATGATCATGTTAATGGTTGGACCTAACCGGATCCTTACAATGGAGGCCAAAGCCTACTGATTAGGTTTCTGGGGCAAAATTAAAATTACTAGAAATTGTTTAGAGAAATAATTGGTTATGAACCTACCCTTAGATGTACATGGGTTGACCAACCAAAGTTGGGCTTGTGTGCAGTCTAAGTAGATTCTAGTACCCGCTAAAGAATTAGGGTAATTCTTCGAGTTGGAGGTAGAGGCTACCAATTCGAATAAAATAGTGGGAGAAACCTTTTGATTAAAGTCCAAATCTTTAGGTTTAATGAATCAATTACTAATTAGGTTATGGTTCTCCTTTGTGCAAATATGGCCACTTCCCTATCACTCCGATCATTGTTGGACAATGATAAGTTGGTGGGACCCAACTTTGGTAGCTGGTACCGAAAGTTGAAGATAGTCCTGGAGCATGAACGGATCTTATATGTGATAATGGATCCTGCACCTGAGGAGCCAGCTACCAATGCATGTGGAACAATCAGAGACACTTACCAAAAGTGGCTCAATGACCGGACCACGGTGCATTGTATCATGCTGGCTGCTATGAGCGACGAGTTCAGTCGCAGATTCGAGATGGCTCAGCCAAAGGACATGCTTCAAGTGTTGGAGGATGCCTTTGGCACACCCGATGACGTGGAGAGGCACAAGACTAGTTGTGCCATCTTCAATGCCAAAATGCGGGATGGTGCCTCTGTCACTGATCATGTATTGTACATGATCGAGCTGATGGAACGATTGAGCAAGCTCAGCTTTCCCTTGCATGAGCAGCTTGGGAAAGATGCAATACTGAACTCGCTGCCCAAGTCTTATCTCCCATTCCTCACTCATTATAGAATGATAAAGCCTGAAGTAAACTACCACGGGTTACTGGGGTTGCTTCAGAACTTTGAGAAGGATCACCAACTTCACAAGGAGTCGGTGAACTTAGTGGGAGGTTCGTCTTCTGGTTCTCGACCTTTTGAGAAAGGGAAGAAGAACAAGAAGAAGAAAGTCAAGAAGGTGAAAGTTCAGGCTAGGACATCTGTGCAGAGCCAGACCAAAAAGATCAAGCCTGATAAGAGTCTATTCTACTAGCAAGCACCCTAGATTAGATAGTGTTAGATATTTACTTATGACACTGTAGGCTAGGTCCTATAAACAAGAACAGAATAAACGGTTGACTCAAGAGGGAATCTTCGAAGTCAGTGATTGTGAATCACTTCCAACCTGTGAGTCCTGTCTTCTTGGTAAAATGACCAAGTCACCTTTTACTGGAAAAGGTGAGAGAGCTACTAAGCTCTTAGGCCTAGTACATACTGATGTATGCGGGCCCATGAGCACCAGTGCTAGAGGTGGATATTTCTACTTCATAATTTTCACGGATGACCTATCCCGATATGGATATGTCTATCTGATGAAATATAAGTCGGATTCATTTGAAATGTTCAAACGATTCCGAAGTGAAGTAGAAAAACAAGCTGGGAAGAGTATTAAAACTCTTCGATTTGATCAAGGAGGAGAATACCTTTCTAGTGAGTTTCTCACATCTCTAAGAGAGAATGGGATTCTCTCCCATTGGACTCCTCCAGGAACACCACAGCATAATGGTGTGTCTGAAAGGAGGAATCGGACTCTGTTAGACATGGTCCGATCCATGATGGGTTTTGCTAGCTTGTCGATATCCTTCTGGGGATATGCACTCGAATCGACCTGTTATCTGTTAAATAGGGTTCCAAGTAAGTCTGTAATTAAGACTCCATATGAGATATGGACGGGACGTAAGCCAGCACTTTCACACCTTAGGGTCTGGGGGTGCCCGACCTATGTCAAACGATTAGTCACAGACAAACTTGGACCTAGGTCTGACAAATGCTCATTCATAGGGTACCCCAAAGAGACAAAAGGATATTTTTTCTACCATACTGATGAACAAAAGGTGTTCGTCAGTCTTAAGGCAATCTTTTTAGAAAAGAAGTTCTTTGGTGAAGGAACCGTTGCCTCTAAGATTGAACTTGATGAAGTTCAACAGGTAGAAGGTCCGACACCAATAGCTAAACCTGAGTCTGATATGATTAGATCATATCCGGAGCCCAATGTGCACCATTAAGGCGATCTGGTAGAGTACCGTGTCAACCGGACAGATACTACAGTTTCTTGGTCCGAGACGGTGATCCCATCAAACTTGATGAGAATAATGAGGATCCGATCACCTATATGGATGCAATGCAGAGACCTGATTCCGAGAAATGGCTTGAAGCCATGAAATCTGAAATGGAGTCCATGAAGGTCAACGATGTATGGACATTGGTTGACCCACCTGAAGGAGTTAAACCCATTGGGTGTAAATGGGTCTTCAAAAGGAAGAGGGGCGCAAACGAAAAGGTGGAGACCTATAAAGTCCGTCTGATCGTCAAGGGGTATCGTCAACGTTATGGTATTGACTATGACGAGATGTTTTCCCCTGTGGCAATGCTCAAATCCATTCGGATAATGCTTGCAATAGCTGCCCATCTGGATTATGAGATCTGGCAGATGGATGTAAAGATAGCTTTTCTGAATGGAGAGCTGACTGAAGAGGTGTATATGATACAACCTAAGGGGTTTACATCCACAGATGAGTCCAAGGTGTGCAAGCTTCAGAGATCCATTTATGGACTGAAGCAAGCTTCTCGGAGTTGGAAAATACGTTTTGATAAGGTGATCAAAACGTATGGCTTCATTAAGAATGGAGAAGAGCCCTGCATCTATAAATGGACAAATGGTCCAGTTATGGTATTCCTTGTCTTGTACATGGATGACATTCTCTTAATCAGGAATGACATCCCCGCACTACAGGGAATAAAAATTTGGTTGTCATCACAGTTCTCCATGAAGGACTTGGGTGAAGCATCCTACATCCTAGGGATGAAGATCTATAGGGATAGATCTAAAAGGATGCTTGTGTTATCTCAGTCCTGCACATAGACACTGTGCTGAAGAGGTTCAACATGGAGAATTCCAAGAAGGGCTATCTACCGATAGGCCATGAAATTTCTCTCTCTAAGAAGGATTGTCCGACAACTCCTGAAGAGAGAGAGCGTATGAGTAGAGTCCCATATGCTCCAGCCGTGGGATCTATCATGTACGCCATGACATGTACAAGACCAGATGTGGCATACTCACTAGGAGTAGTGAGTAGATACCAATCTGATCCTAGAGAAAATCACTGGAAAGTGGTTAAAGCCATCCTTAAGTATTTGAGAAATACTAAGGATCAATGGTTGGTTTATGGCGAGTCAGATCTGAAACTTGTGGGGTTCACAGACTCCAGCTTCCAATCTGACCATGATGACAGCAGGAGCGTGTCGGGTTATATCTTTACTCTGAATGGTGGAGCCATCTGCTGGAAGAGTTTCAAGCAGCATACTGTGGTAGACTCTGTTTGTGAAGCGGAGTACATCGCAGCATCGGATGCCGCGAAGGAAGCTGTGTGGCTGAGAAAATTCATCAACGAGCTCGGAGTAGCACCCTCCCTCGATGGTCCGGTATTGCTCTACTGTGACAGCACTGGTGCCATAGCTCAGATGAAGGAACCCAAAGCACATCAGCAGACGAAGCACATCTTGCGTCGCTTCCACCTGGTTCGAGAGATCGTGGATCGAGGTGACGTCGACCTTCAGAAGATCGACGGAAAGGAGAACCTAGCCGACCGCTTTACCAAAGCCCTGGCGATAAAGGAGTTCGACAACCACAAGTCGAAGATGGGTATTAGATACTGTGCTGAGTGGCTTTAGGACAAGTGGGAGTTGTTGGAAAATGTGTCCCAAAAAGCCAATCGTCAAGCTGTTGACGGTTGAGCAACCAAATATTGTAATTGATTTGTTAATAAATAAAATATATTTGGCATCTTCATCATAAGCTTTCATCTTCTAATGAACTCCGTTGTTATGATGAAGTCCTTAGGACTATTTAAGTTCGATAAAGAGAGAATTTATCGATTAGTCCTTAAAACTGTTCACAACCAAATGATAAGCTGTTAATAAGGACGACAGCTTCTATCGAGCATAGGTCGCTGTAGGCCATATGGGTTGGTTGTCCTCTTAACCAAGGAGTGTGGAGACACTGGTATGGCATACAGGTGAGATGTAAGGGTACATCATCATTGAACATGACCAACTCCAGAGTATTCTACTGTCGAGAATGTCTCTGATGGGATATAGGTATAAGTGTCCCTTAGACTTGAGATCGCCTCAGTGACTTGCAAGCAACTCACTGTGCTTTGGTACTGGACTAACTGAATTTCTAATTCAGAGATGGAAGGCTTCTGGGCACAGTTAAGTACTTGCGAAGTCAGAGTGTGATCGAGATGGGATTGATTACTCCAAGAGTTGGAGAAGAATGAGTCGCTGTATTTCAATTTAGCAAAACCTTGGCCAGGGTAATCCATCAGATGGATTTGATATTTTGAAATACAATATGGACAACCTGATCAGAGTTGACAGTTGAACTCTGGGGTGTCCTATGATCATTTTGGTCAAGGGGATGAATTATATGAAAACTATATCCGCATGGGTTCTAAGGATGTTGTTCTACACATTCGACCTATCCGGTCGTCGGGTACCATTGCTAGATGGTCACTTCGATTGGTATAGGAATTTGTTCCTATGCTACCGGCTTAGGTTCGGACCTATGAGGTCACACACATTAGAGTTCATGATCCGATCAGATGGTTGATCAACGATTAAGAATCGTTCTAGGGTTAAATGATCAATACGATTGACATTTAACCCAGTGCAAGTGTTGCAGGAGGATTGATTAGCAATTCGATTGCTAATTGGCTTAATTTGATTAAGCCAATGGACTTGGGTCAATCTAATTTCTAATTTGATTAAAAAATTAAATCAGATTTAAATCTAATTTAATCTGATTAAATTAGGTTCTTAATTAGGTTAAGACCTATTTTAATTAAGTTGATCTAATTTTCATTTGATTTGGTTTGGAAAATCAAATTAAAACAAGTCATAAGACAGAATCCTAGTAAGACTAGGATTCCACCTTACGCCACATAAGCCTTTTCCATGCCCTCTCTCTTATTCAACGCCAATCTCCACTTATTTTGTGCGACAAAAGCCCTCTCCCAGATCTCTCCCATGTTCACAAAAGGTCTCTTCTCTTCTTTCTTACATGGAAGGTGGTTTGGATCAAATCTAAAAGGAATAAGTTTGGATTTCGAATTCTATGAGATAGAGTTTTAGAAATCCAAAACTCTTTCAATTTTGCACTGAATTTATCCAAATTTTTTTTGGAATTTTTGTGGATTTTAGGGTTTACATTGTGCACCCTTTTCTGGTGATCCATTCACGAAAATATGGAGGAGGTGCTCAAGAGTTGGGCGTCCCTTAACTTGCCATGTTTGGATAAGCCTTGACTAGGTGTTTGACCTAGACAAGGACTCTATCATATCTCTCTATATAAGATGAGTTTCTTTATGAAATTTTAGAAAATGTCAGAGATTTGAGAGACCTTTATGCCATCCAAAAATCAGAGAGAAATACCTTTGGGTCGTGGAGATATAAAAGATGCAAGTTTGGGTGTCTAGAGAGAAAAACGTGAAGAAGAAGAGGGTCTTCTTCTAGTTTTTTTTGTTTTTATATCTTTCCTCCCTCCATCTTAAGTTTCCTGAGAGCATCTCAGATCTGAAACTCTTCCTTCTACTTTCCATCTTTGAAAGAGTCCAAATCAAGAAGAAGGAGGCACCTGATCAACCATCAAAGAAGGATCAGCACAGTACTAGCATACTGTGCTGATTTTCTGAAGCAGGATTTTTGATCGAGATTCGTGGGCTCGTGTGGACGACTCCTAGAGGCCGGACGTGTGTGCGGCTTGCAACATCATCCTCAAGCCCAGATCAACAAGGTTAGAACATCTAACTTGCAAGGTAATAGATCTGATCTATTGTTTAATACATACATTAGATGTAGTATAGAAACATGTTGATATGATCAACATGTAGTTCATTCTATATTTATATATTTTAATTTTTGATTTAATGCTATGTAATAATCATGTAATAGGATCTTAGATCTAGGTATTTTCTAATTTTAGAAAATAAATTTTGATTTATTTTAGTCTTCCGCTGTATGATCTTGAAAAAGTTTCAAGATCTAACTCTGAAACCCTAGATAAGGTTCCTACAAATGGTATGAGAGCCTAGGTTCTTTATTACATGATTATATATACATGCATAGATTATTTTTTAGATTAGATCTAATTTATAATCTGATTATTAAATCTAAAATTAAAATTTTAGATCAATCACAAACTGCAAGGTTGTCCTGCTGTAAGGTTTACCCCTTACAGTGCAAAGGTTGTCCTAGTTTGTGTAGATCTATCTTTAATCATAAATTTGTTAGATATGATCTAGATTAAATTTATGATTTATTAGATTTAAAAGATATTTAAATCTAAAATAAAATCTCTTTGTTAATAATTTTTGTGCAAAAAAATTATTTAAAGTTGAAATTATTTCAATTACATGAACCTGTTTAGATTAGATCTAAAGTAGTTTCATGTTTATTTCACTTGCATCTTGATTATGAATCAAACATCAATATGTACTAGGCCCAAGAGCTCAGTAGTTCTCTCACCTTTTTCAATAAAAGATGACTTGGTCATTTTACCAAGAAGATAGGACTCACAGGTTAGAAGTGATTCACAATCATTGACTTCGAGGATTCTCTCTTGAGTCAACCTGTTTATCATGTTCTTGTTTATATGACCTAGCCTACAGTGCCATAAGTAGATATCTGATACACTATCTAATCTAGGGTGCTTGCCAATAGAATAGACTACATTAACAGGTTGTGATAACATATACACACCATTGTTCAAATGTCCACAAAAAATAGTAACACCATTCATAATGATATTATAAACTTATTTTTTTATTAAAATTTTATAATCATTTTTAATCAGAAGGCCTACAGAAATAATATTTGAAAAAAAAAACTGAGACAGAAATGACAATCATTAAAAACAACGGTATGGGACTCAAATATAAATTTCAAGATTTCTAATGCTAGAACTGGAACTGATCTTTCATCTCCAACGTTCAGGAACCTCTCGCCTTGCTCAAATCTCTAACTGACCTGCAACCCCTGCAATGAATACAAATATAGTAAGAGCTATCGGTATCTAATACTCAGTCAGTTATATTACAAATAGAAAAATTGTAAGGAGTTATCATATAAATACCTTGCCCAGCAATAGCTTGCTTCTTTCTCTGCCTGTTCGGATCCAGAGAGGCAATGTACTGAGGATAGTTCCTCTTCCAGTGCCCCCTGTTTCTTGCAAAAGAAGCATTCAGCTTGACTCTTATCGGGCTTGATCTTTCTGGTCTGGCCCTGCACAGATGTCCCAGCCTGAACTTGCACCTTCTTCATTTTTTTCTTTTTGTTCTTCTTCCCTTTCTTAAAAGATCGAGAACCAGAAGACGAACCTTCCACTAAGTTCACCGACTCCTTGCGGAGTTGGTGATCCATCTCAAAGTTTTGAAGCAACCCCAATAACTCGTGGTAGTTTACTTCAGGCTTTGACATTCTATAATGAGTGAGGAATGGGAGATAAGACTTGGACAGCGAGTTCAGTATTGCATCTTTCCCAAGCTGCTCATGTAAGAGAAAGCTGAGGTTGCTCAAATGCTCCATCAGCTCGATCATGTATAATACATGATCAGTGACAGAGGCACCATCCTGCATTTTGGCATTGAAGATGGCACAACTAGTCATGTGCCTCTCCACATCATCGGGTGTGCCTAAGGTATCCTCCAACACTTGAAGCATGTCCTTTGGCGGAGCCGTCTCAAATCTATGACTGAACTCGTTGCTCATGGCAGCCAGCATGATGCAGCGCACCGTGGTTCGATCACTGAGCCACTTATGGTATGTGTCTTTGACTGTTCCACGTGCATTAGCAGCTGGCTCCTCAGGTACAGGATCTGTTATTACATATAGGATCCATTCATGCTCCAGGACTATCTTCAACTTTCAGTACCAACTATCGAAGTTGGATCCCACCAACTTTTCATTGTCCAACAATGATCAGAGTGATAGGGAAGTGGCCATATCTGCACAAAGAAAAACCATAACCTAATTAGTAATTGATTTATTAAATCTAAAGATTTAGACTTTAATCAAAAGATTTCTCCCATTATTTTATTCAAATTGGTAGCCTTTACCTCTAATTCGAGAAATTATCCTAATTCCTTAGTGGGTACTAGAATTCACTTAGACTGCACACAAGCCCAACTTTGGTTGGCCAACCCATGTACATCTAAAGATAGGTTCATAACCAATTATTTCTCTAAATAATTTTTAGTAATTTAATTTTGCCTCAATCCCTAATCATTAGGCTTTGGCCTCCATTGAAAAGGTCTAGTTAGGTCAAACCATTAACATGACCATACTTGGCCCATCTAGCCAATGAATGATTAGGCCCAACTTTGGTTGGCTAACTTAACCACCATTTAGAAAGATTTAGTCAAAAAATCATATTATGAATGATAATTCCATCAGCCGATAACCACCAGGCCTTTGGGCCTCCAATGATTATCTAACTGATGGACCCATTATCATCCACTTAATGGAAGGATATAATCTAGTTATTACCATAACTATTTTATTTTAAGAACTTAATAATTTTAGAAGATTTAATTGATTTAGAGGAGGAGGTCAGATGAACTAGCTTATCATGATCCTCCCACTGGCTTCATCAAGTCAGCTTAAGGGAGACCATTAAAAGGGCTGGTCTAGGAGTACCTAAATCAGTCACACTGATTTACCTAGTTGACATGGATCAGCTCAAATAGTCAAGTGATCCATTCAAAACATGATTTCACCAAGAGGCCTGGTAAGTTCGGTCGGTGGGAGGATCTGCCAAAGCTTGCCTTAGACACCATCATAAATGGCCAGGTAAGCGGGCTGTCAATTAAAAATCATCAATTTGGTTTACCTTAGATACCAACTGATTTAATTAGTTACGATTAGATCAACCTAACAGTTCATGCTAGATCGCTTAGCCAAGAATCAAGTCCATTTGGTTTTCGTTAAAGACATAGACTTGACCAACTATAACTATTGTAATTGATCTAGAGAATCTTTGACCTAATCTAAGACAACAATTGATTAGATTTAGTCAATTCTCTAATTAAGTCCATCTTTAATCTAACCTTAGGTCTAACCCAATTAATGGACCTAATTCCCACTAACCCATTAACCCAATGTGTTATGGTTTGTGTCTTAGGTTCTTCAATTCACAGTCCTAGAACCTAATCAAACAACTTCTTAATTTTCAATTAAATTTTGGGCTGAGGGTTGGGGTTTGACTTTTCGAAAATAATTTTTATATTTATAAAATATTTTTACAACATGGTTCTACCAACCAAGTTGCATGTTTGATTCATAATCAAAATGCAAGTGAAATAAGCATAAAACTACTTTAGATCTAATCTAAATAGGTTCATGTAATTGAAACAATTTTAACTTTAAACTGCATAAATTTTTCAAATAAATATATGATGATTCTTTGTGCAAAAATTATTAATAAAGAGATTTTATTTTAGATTTAAATATTTTTTAAATCTAATAAATCATAAATTTTATCTAGATCACATCTAACAAATTTATGATTAAAGATAGATCTACACGAACTAGGACAACCTTTACACTGTAAGGGGTAAACCTTACAGCAGGACAACCTACAGTTCGTGATTGATCTAAAAATTTTAATTTTAGATTTAACAATCAGATTTTAAATTAGATTTAATCTAAGAAATAATCTAAGCATGCATAAATAATCATGTAATAAACAACTTAGGCTCTGATACCAATTGAAGGAATCAGATCTAGGATTTCAGGGTTAGATCTTGAAACTTTTTCAAGATCAGGCAGCGAAAGACTAAAATAAATTAAAATTTATCTTATAAAATTAGAGAATCTCTAGATCTAAGATCCTATTATATTATTATTATATAATATTAAATCAAAAATTAAAATATAAAGAGCAAGAACTACATGCTGATTATATCAACATGTTTCTATACTACATCTAATGTATGTAAAATATAATAGATCAGATCTATTACCTTGCAAGTTAGACATTCTAAGTTTGCTGATCCAGACTTGAGGATGATGTTGTGAGCCACACATGCATCCAATCTCTAGGAGTCGTCCACACGAGCCCACAAATTATGATCAGAAATTCTTGTCCAGAAAATCAGCACAGTATGCTAGTACTGCGCTGATCCTTCTTCGATGGTCGATCAGATGCCTCCTTCTTGATTAGGACTCTTTCAAAGATTAGAAGTAGGAGAAGAAGTTTTAGATCTGAGACACTCTCAAAAAACTCAAGATAGAGGAAGGAAAGAGGTGAACACAACAACCTTAGAAGAAGACCCTCTTCTTCTTCTCTTTGCTCTCACCCAGACACTTAGTCTTGTGTCTATTGTATCTCCACACCCCAATCTTCTTTCTCTATGATCTTTGCACACCCCAAAGGTCTCTTTTTTTTCTATTTTTTATAAAAATTTTATGAAGAAATTTATTTTAAATAGAGAGATATGATACAGTCCTTGTCTAGGTCAAATACTTAGTCAAGGATTATCCAAACATGACAAGACAAGGGGCACCCAACTCTTGGGTGCCCCCTCTTTCATTTTGTGTGTGGACCACCAGAAAAGAATGTATATTATGTGCCATAAAATTTACAAAAATCTTAGAAAAAATTTAGGTAAAATCAGTGCCATAAGGAAGAGTTTTGGTTTCCTAAAACTCTATCTCATAGAATTTGAAATCCAAACTAATTCCTACTTTGACTTGATCCACAACCACTTTCCATGTAAGAGAAAAAGAGAAAAAAATTTTGGGTGTGTGTGAAGATCTGAGAGAGAAGTTTTGTCATATAAAATAAGAGAGAGTGGGCGTGGGATAAGAGAGAGTGGGCATGGGGGCTAAATTGGCGCAAGGTAGAATCCTAGTCTTACTAGGATTCAGTCTATGTCTTGTTCCAATCTGGTTTCTCAAACCAAATCAAATCAAAATCATATCAACCTAATTAAAATAGGTCTTAACTTAATTAAAAATCTAATTTAATCAAATTAAATTATATTTAAATCTAATTTAATTTTTTAATCAAATTAAAAATTAGATTGACCCATGTCCTAATTGAACTAGGACTAGTTTTTCCTTACACTTGACTTATCCAATAAACCAATTGAACTTGATCTAATCAAGTTTAAACTAAATCTAAATTATATTTAATTAGACTTAATCTCAGTCTATTAGCTTAATCAAATTAAGTCAATTAGTAATCGAATTGCTAATCGATCCTCCTACAACACTTGCACTAGGTTAAATGTCAATCGTATTGATCGTTTAACCCTAGAATGATTTTTAATCATTGATCAACCATCTGATCAGATCATGAACTCTAATGTGTGTGACCTCATAGGTTCGAACCTAAATCAGTAGTATAAAAATAAATTTTTATACCAATCGAAGTGACCATCTAACAATGGTATCCGATGGTCGGATAGATCAAATGGGTAGAACAACATCCTTAGAACCCATGCGGATATAATTTCTATATAATTCATCTCCTTGACCAAAATACTCATAGGATACCTCAGAGTTCAACTATTAACTCTGATTAGGTTGTCCACATTATATTTCAAAATATCAAATCCATCTGATGGATTACCCTGACCAAGATTTTGCTAAATTGAAATACAGTGACTCATTCTTCTCCAACTCTTAGAGTGGTCAATCCCATCTCGATTATACTCTGACTTTGCAAGTACTTGACTATGCCCAGAAGCCTTCCATCATTGAATTAAAAATTTAGTTAGTCCAGTACCAAAGTACAGTGAGTTGCTTGCAAGTCACTGATGCGATCTCAGGTCTAAGGGACACTTATACCTATATCCCATCAGAGACATTTTCGACAGCATAATACTTTGGAGTTGGTCATATTCAATGATAATGTACCCTTACATCTCACCTGTTTACCATACCAGTATCTCCACACTCTTTGGTTAAGAAGATAACCAACCCATATTGCCTACAGCGACCTATGCTCGATAGAAGCTGTCATCCTTATTAATAGCCTATCATTTGATCGTGAACAGTTTTAAGGACTAATCGATAAATCCTCTCTTTATCGAACCTAAATAGTCTTAAGAACTTTATCACAATGATGGAGTTCATTAGAAGATGAAAACTTATGATGAAAATACCAAAAATATATTTTATTTATTAACAAATCAATTACAATACAAGATTGCTCAACCGTCAACAGCTTGATGATTGGCTTTTGAGACATATTTTCCAACAGTATGTGTCACCATGAAGGAGGAAGAACATCCATCCACTAATCCAAGACATTCTAATGGCAATCCATGGCTGGAAGGGATGTTTTATTTTCATCTCTCAAGTGTCAAGTGAAGATTGGGGGCTTGTCACCTGGGATGAACCTCAAGAGGCGGTGTTGAAAAAGCCCTTGATAGATGAATGCCTGAGGCAGGAGGTCAAAATCCTATGCGGCTTTAAGGTCTCAGAGTTGAAAGAGCTTCTGCTAGCCCAGATGCTATTCAATGTTGGCATCAGTCAGGCCGACCCTCAAGATGCACACGCGTCACCTGCCTCAAAGCCATCCATCTTTTAACTTTTACTCTCTTTTTTTAAAAAAAACCTTTGGTTGTGCTAGTTGTAGAGACTACTGTAGAGATGGGTCTGGTGGAAATGAAGAAATTGGAGAAGAAGGCCCATTGAAAAAGGGCAGCTGAGCCTGCGAGCGGTCGGAGCACCCGCATTAGGATCGAAAGTTCCCCAATGGTGCTTGCTTCTGGGTCGAAAGAGTTTGAATCTCACCACACCAGTGACTTCAGAATTATGAGGGTCGGTTCATCGACTGCCTCAACCTCTGATGGGGATCGAGAAAGCCAAACAGACTGTGGCTTTGAGCAGGTAGCCTTGAGCTTGCCAACCCCTCCTGGCCCACCAGCTTTGGCGAGTCCCCAAGTCATCGATTCTTCCCCCAAGGGAGCACCGATCAAGATGGCTGGGACTTCCAAGGCAGTGGCAGTTGGAGTTTTTAGAGCCACACCAGCCAAACTGGAGCTAGAAGCTTTAACTCTAAAAGATTACAAGCTGGCACATGAGCTGTTCACCGGAATGCTCCTCTTAGTCGAAGCGACCAAGCTACCAACTATGCCGCATAGGGAGATGAGGAAAGCAGCTATGGAGACTGTCATCCAGATCAGTGGAAGCCCCTGCAACTTTATTCACTCCATGCATACTTATCATGAGCACTGATAGGAGGTTTCTCCTAACAACTCATCCATTACTTGAATGAGTATATAGAGAGCTCTATCAAGCTTGTGAAAGATGCAAAATAGCACGAGCTCAAGGTCGGGATGCTCAAGGGTGTAAAGGACAAGGCTACAATGGATGCTAGAGAGGACTCCATGAGAGTTGATGCCGTCGAAAGAAGAGCTGACGATGCTGAAGCGGTGCTAAAGGAAGCTGTTGAGGAGAACTCCCAATTACTGAAGAAAATAAAGGGGCTTGAGGCTCAGCTTGAGAAAAGTGCAATCGTAGTCGAAGAGAACTCTCGACTGCTGTGACTAATAAAGGAGCTTAAAGCTTAGCTGGGGGTGGCAGAAAAGAAGGCAGTAGAGGCCGCTTCTAAGGCCATCGCAGACTTCTGAGCATCAGTGGAGTATCAAGATGAGAAGGTTGAATTTGCTACAAACACTTATGGCCTTAAGAAGTAGTTGATCTGGGACAGGGTCGTCACTAAGTATCCAAAACTGAATCTGAACTTTTTAGATGAAGTTTGGAACCCTACTGCAACTGACAAACCCATGATAGGTGCTTCAGCTCCAGACGCTGCCTTTTAGACTTTTTGCTTTTTTTTCTTTCTGTACTGGGACCTTCAGGGTCATTGTAAAAAACTCTCATTGTAAATATTTTACAGAGGATGAATGAACAAAATTTGCTCTTCTTACTTTCCACCTTTCACTCATGATTGTACACTAGTATGCAGTACACAGGCTAATTTAGGACATCAGATCTTGTAGTAAACTTAACTCTGATTATAGGAAACAGAAATGTTCCGAACGAAGGAACTTCAACAGCAACTGATTTTTCTTTCCAAGCCAATTTTTCTTTCGAGCTAGGGCCGACCAGAGGCAATTGCTCTCAGCTATTGATCAAAGGCAATTTCTAGCATATGCTAATTCAAGGCGATAGTTAACGCATGCCTATCTGAGGTAATGGTGAATGTATGCTGATCCGAGATGGTCATCTGGGTGGTGTGTTCATTCTATCCTTTTCAATGCTAGCGGTCATAGGGAACGATGGCTATTGACTTTCCTGATGGAGTAGCACCTAAAAAAGTATGTAGGACCTATGGGAATGCACCACGTAATCACATCCTGGCTAGAAAAGCATCGCCTGGACTTATTTTTGGTGGTGGGAAGGCCCATCATTGATTATCCAATGGACAACAATATCCCCTCAAGCCATCGATTGGCGGTTGGTGTGGGCACTGGTGCCTATAAATAGGGGCCAAAGGGTATAGAAACCTTATAATTTATCTTTCTCCTTTGTCAAAACTTCTTCTTTCCATCGTGATGGCATCACCCCCGCATCCCCCTCTGCATCTTCCTTTATCAGCTATGAAGGCCAAAGTGAAGGAGAGGTGGGCCTTTATGAGAGAGGCTTGGAGGAGAGTGAGAGTCAGGCATGCCGGCCCATCCACTTCACACAGGGTGCCTTTCACCTCATGGTCTCCGTCAGGGCCTGGGGTTGGGTGCACCCCCCAATTCGAGCTGATTCCTTATGACATTCGGGCTCACTGCATCCAAGAGTACCAGGACTCCATAGAGTTTAAGAGGGATGCCATCAACATTGCCACCACTAGATTCATCGATGATTTCAAAAATTACAAGACCTGCTTGCTGCAGATGATGCCGTACCTAGAGCTCAATGGCTTCCAGCCTAGGAACAAGGATGAGGAGACTCCTTCGTTAAATGGGGATTAAACTTCCCATTTTTCTTTTTCTTCTTCTTTTTTATAAGGTGGCATTGAAAATGCCACCCTCTTGTTTGTAAATAGCTAGATGAATGAAAAGAACTTTCTTTCATGGAGTTCATGTCTCCTTTAATCATGCTTGCATATTTCAATCTAACGCATAGAGGCGAGCCTCGACCTAAGGTATTTAGAACTATCCCAATCTGAGTTGATCCAGACCTTAGGAACTTAGATGAACTCGCTCTAATTTGAGATAATAAAATTACCCTGAATGAACTTTGATGGAGATAATTCCTACTAGAGGATAACTGGTTCTACTCCATGAGCGGCAGTTTGGCCATGCTCTGCGAGCAGTAATTTGGCTATCCTGCGAGCGGCAGTTTGGCCCTACTCTACGAGTGGCAATTTGGATCTGCCTCACGAGTGGTAGTTTGGCTCTGCCCTACGAGCAGTAATTTGGCTCTACCCATGCATTTTTGTGTGAGAGGCAGCGTAAACTCGGCTCATCTTGTGAGTGAAGCAGTGTGTGTACTTCTTGTATTCATGTGAGAGGCAGTGCGTGCTCTGCTCTTTTTGTGAGCAGCGCAAAATGTGCGCTTCTCATAAGGTGAGAGGTAGCATGTGCTCGGCTCATCTTATGAGTGGAGCAGCTTGTGCACTTCTCGTAAGGCGAGAGGCAGTATGTGCTCGGCTTATCTTGTGAGCGGAGCAGCATGTGCCCTTCTCGTAAGGTGAGAGGCAGTGTGTGCTCAGCTCATCTTATGAGCAGAAAAATGTGTGCACTTCTTGTAAGGTAAGAGGTAGCATGTGCTCGACTCATCTTGTGAGTGGAGCAGTGTGTGCACTTCTCATATTCATGTGAGAGGCAACATGTGCTCGACTCATCTTGTGAGTGGAGCAACGTGTACTCTTCTCATCTTCACATCGTAGGTTGAGGGTCTTCTCATTTGTTATGTTAGGTCCTAAGAAAGAATCCTGAGCTTCTCATGCCACTTTCGTAAGCAAACACAGATTAATAAACCTGAGAATTCATATTAATACATATTGTGGCGTTACAACATTATTGGTAGTACATATGCAGGTTGGTCAAATTCCACAGCCTAGGGAGTGGAGTTTCATCGAGCTGCTTGAGCCGATAAATCCCTCGATGAACCACCTCTTCCATTTGGTAAAGGCCCTCTTAATTAGGTGATAGCTTCCCCTGCTCAGTGGGCTGTGAAATCTTAACCTGTTGCAAGACTAGGTCGCCAACATGGAATTCTTTGATTCTGACCTGGGCAATGTAATACCTGGCCACCCTCTGACGTTAAGCAACCATTCTGATAGTGGCACGATCTTTGCTTTCTTCAATCAAGTCAAGGTTAGTGCGAAGCCACACTGAATTAGTATTCTCATTGTATTCCTCGACTCTGAGGGAAGAGAGCCCGAATTTCACAGAGATGACTGCTTCAGTACCGAATGCAAGATTGAAAGAAGTCTCATCAGTTGGAAGCCTCTGAGTGGTTCGATAAGCCCACAACATATGATGAAGCTCGTCTATCCAAGACCCCCCCAGTCCGGTCCATTCTGACCTTTAAGCCCTGCAGGAGAGTTTTGTTAGTCACCTCCACTTCTCCATTTGCCTACAGGTGGCCCACTAAGGTAAAGCGATGCTCTATTCCATATTTTTTGTAAAATTCATGAAGTTGGGCACCACTAAACTGCCTACCATTGTCTGTGATGAGTAGTACTCTAGGAAGATCATAACCGCAGATGATAGACTTTCAGATGAAATCTTTTACTCTGACTTTGGTTATGCGGGCCAGTGGCTCGGCTTTGATCCACTTTATAAATAGTTGATGGCAACTAAAAGGAAATTATGCTAGCTAGATGCGAGAGGAAAAGGATCGAAAATATCCATCACCCACTGAGCGAATGGCCATAGGGTGCTGATGGAAGTCAGAAGTGCCACTGGTTGATACTGAATATTGAAAATTCTCTGACATCAATCGTACTTCCTGACAAAGGTGCTCGCATCTTGCTGCATAGTGGGCCAATAATAGTCCTACCGGAAGATTTTATAAGAAAGAGACCTACCCCACAAGTGGTTTCTGTAAATTCCTTCGTGGACCTCCCGCAATGCGTAATCAATCTCAAACAGACGTAAACATTTCAAGAGGGGCACAGAGAATGATCGCCTGTACAACTTGTCGTCGTCTAGAACATAACGAGCGGCTTGCTTCCTTATCTTCCAAGCCTCCTTGCGGTCAGTGGGTAGTTCATCTAATCTGAGATATTAAAGCAAAGGATCAATCCAGCAGGGTTCCTCATCAACTTGTCAAACGATGAGATGCTCCTCAAGGCTCAAGGTTTTTGGTACCTCGAAATAGGTCTCATTCTCCAAGCCAGTGGGTAACAAGACTGCTAGCTTCAATAGTGCATCTACCCTAACATTGTCTGCTCTGGGGACCTACTGGATGTCAAAACTCAAAAAGGCTTAGGTTAAATCTTTTACCTTTTGAAGGTATTTCTTTATATTCGCCTCTCGAGCCTCGTATTCACTCTTGATTTGTCCAACCGCCAACTGAGAGTCACTGAAGACTCTAAGGTGTAGGGCCCCTACTTCTCTCGCCACTCTAAAGCCAATAATTAAAGCCTCATACTCTGCTTCATTATTGATTATCGAAAACTCAAAGCGCAAGGCATTCTCCACAACATCTCCTTCAAGATTAGTCAAAATGAGCCCAGCCCCTACCCCAGTTGCATTTGATGAGCCATCGGCATGCAGCATCCATAGCTCCTCTAAGTCAGATCCTACTTCTATCTCTTCACTTCTTGAGCCTTCTCCATTCCTCGAGCTCTGCTCATTTGGGATGGGGCATTCCAGTATGAAGTCCGTCAATACTTGGGCTTTAATAGTGGGCCTTGGATGGTACTGTTGGAATTCGAAGTTTGGTGCATGCATGTGTGTTTCAAAAATTTTATTTTCTAAACACCGCAGTAGAGAATAAGATTAAAAAATTTTTAATCTAAATTATACATGTATGAAAATATAAAACCGTATGGATCTATCTCATATGCTGAAATTCAGATTGTGATCAAATCACATATCTGTTTCGCAATCTTTTCTTCAAATCTAGATCTAGAAAAAAAGAGGTTCTCTCTTAACCGTATAAGTATCCGATCTCTATGAGTATCCACTCAGGATCAGTTTGGAACAGTCTTCTTTAATCTAAATTTTGATTCTTCAAAATTCAGCCTGCTAAATCTGAACAAATCCGAAATCACGATCAACGCTTGATCTTTCTCCTTGATCTTCTTCTTCTCCTCTTCTTTAGACTTTTCTCCTTGCTATGTGCTGTTATAAAACACCAGCAACCAACCAAGAGGGGATGCCCAACACCTTGTGTGTGCGGGGCTTTGGGATGTCCCAAAGGATTGGGACGTGTGGGATGCCCAAAGGGAGAAGGGAGAAGGGAGAGGGAGAGGAAGAGAGGGCTTAGGGGGATCTTCTAGGCATGGGGCTCGCTGGTTTGGTATGCTCTAGGGACCTTAGGGGAGGTCCCATTAAATACACATGAGGATTGAATCTTATTCAATCATATAATACAAGTCCTACTTGTATTGGGTTTCCTATTAACTTAAGTTATCTAACTTACTTTAGGAGACCCTTTAGGCACCAACAATTGGGGTCCTTACATCCATAATTAGACATCCTAAAACACACCCAAGAGATACCCCATAAGAGAACTAAAAGTCTTCTAATCAATGGACACGCCCAACTTAATCAAATCAAGGTGGCATCCAAAAATAACTATCAAAGAAATTAATTAGGAATTTGCACCCTTAATTAATATAATCCATAATCTTAGACACCCAACAATTGGAGTCTCATGAATCTTATTCATGTAAGTTATTAGCAGATAATTGAGTTAGAATTATCTTATTAAATAAGTAATCCCAATTGAAAGAAGAATTAGGTCCAATCATATGCTAGTAAGGTTATCATGAATCCAATAGATTTCTCTAAACCCAATTGACACTTCATAAGCTCAATTACTTATTTCAGGTCTAATCCCTTTGTTGTGTGACCCTATAGATTCAATTCTATCTGGTAGTGAGATATACAATGATCTTTATCATTGTATCACTGAATCTCTTTTCAATAGGTCGGAATAATTTCACTCTAACTCAGCAAGGATTGTCGATCCAGAATGATCCTAGTGAGCTCTCACAATCCACCAGTGATACCTAGCAGTATGTAGTGGCAATCCAGTAGAACTGAAATAAACATCTAGGTGTAGTTAACATATGATTCAGTCCCTCTATCGTGAGTCCTGACTAGATGGCAGGTCATGGATAAATCGTCAAATCTCAACATCAGTCATATGATAGATTCGATAGCTCAAGTCTAGTTATGACTTCTATGAAAATTATTTTTCATCAATCACACTACTATGACCATAGATTCTTGGACTTAGCCTTTCGAATTTCATAGGACTACTCCTCTGTATCAAGGTCGATAGATCCTATTTTGATGCACACCCCACTCCTACAATGGACCAACTGTTGCCAACATTCACTACAAGGACTTATTGAGATCCATATTTATGTATCAATCAAACTTTAGTAACCTCACTGTGAGCAGTAGTATCATCTCAAGTCAAAAGATTAGTCACATAACTACAGCATCGAGACAATCACTGATGATTGAATAGAAATCCAAGTGATCTTTCATATGGTCATGCTCAGTACTAGTTGTTCTCTAATAACTATCCGTACTCATCATCCTGTATCTCTACACAGTAGATCAGAGACTCATCTATCCAAAGAAAATGATTTATGCGCTAGTCTATCTGGATCTATCATCGTCCTTATGATGATCCTATGATCGGGAGTATTTAAGAATTAAATACATGTCTCTAATTCTCAATACTTTGAGAATATATATCAAAACTAATTTCATGGACAATTCAAGGGCACATCACACTTGAATGAAAAAAATTTATCTTTTTATTGATCATATCAATATATTAAGTATAAAATTATGTCTTAGAATTATTACAATACGTCAGCTATATTGACTTCTAGGATATACATCTAACAATCTTCCACTTGGACTAAAGCCAATTCACCACAAATCTAAGTCCCATCTTCTCAAGGTGGACTTTTATTTTTGGTTGGCTCAACTGCTTAGTTAGCAGGTCTGCCATATTGTCTACGAAGTCTACTCTTCACGCCTCTATATGTTTTTTTTTTAGGTAGTCGCATATGATATGAAAATGCCGCTTGATGTGCTTAGATTTTTTATGAGATCTCAGCTCCTTAGCAAGTGCTATGGCTCCATTCTTGTTACAGTACTGTGGTATGGCATCCGATGTCATAATCTCAAGTTTCACAATAAACTTTTTGAACCAGAAGCCTTTCTTTGCAGCATCCAAAGTAGTGACATACTCAGCCTCCATGGTCGAATCCGTTATGATGGATTGCTTGAAACTCTTCCAATACCCTGACATAGACTTTCTATTATTAGGATTAGACATGAAGTCTGAGTCTGTATAGCCCTTGACTCGCAACTCAGAATCACCTCCAAAGTTCAAGAATAAATCCTTAGTCCTTCTTAAGTACTTAAGGATATTCTTCACAGCTATCCAGTGCTCTTCATCTGGATTCGACTGATACCTACTCATGACACTTACGGCAAGGGCAATATCAGGTTGAGTATATAGTATGGCATACATGAGGCTTCCTATCGTCGAAGCATAAAGAATCCTACTCATATGCTGCACCTCCTCAAATGTGGTCGGACACATCGTCTTGGAGAGACTAATAACATGCCTAAGAGGTAAGAGATCTCTCTTGAAATTTTTCATGCTGAACCTCTTCAACATCTTCTCTATGTACATCTTTTGTGATAGGCCAAGCATTCGTTTAGGTCTATCCCTATAGACCTTTATTTTGAGAATATAGGATGCTTCACCTAGATCTTTCATGGAGAATTTCGTAGACAACTATCTTTTGACCATGGTCAGCATGAGAATGTCATTCCCAATAAGGAGAATATCATCTACGTACAATATGAGAAAGGTGATCGCACTCCCACTGACCCTCTTGTATACACAAGGTTCTTCTTTATTTTTGATGAAATCAAATGATTTGATTGTCTCATCAAAATGATGGTTCCAACTCCAAGAAGCCTACTTTAATTCATATATAGACCTTTGCAGCTTGCAAACTCTATAATCACCATCACCGGACGTGAAATCTATAGACTGCTCCATATAGATGTTTTTCTTAAGATATCCATTCAAAAAAATAGTTTTCACATCTATTTATCAAATTTTATAATCATTGTAAGCCACAACAGCAAGCAAAGTGTGGATGGATTTCAGCATGGCTATGGACGAGAAGGTTTTCTAATAGTCAATACCCTCGCGCTGACTATAATCTTTTACCACAAGTCTAGCTTTATAGGTCTCTACCTTACCATCGGTACCTATCTTTCTTTCATAGATCCATTTACACCTAATAGGTACGATACTCTTAGATGGATCCACTAAAGTCTAGACTTGATTCAAGTGCATCGAGTCAATTTCTGACTTCATAGCATCTAATTATTTCTCGAAATCGATGTCAGATATCACCTCGTCAAAGATACTAGGATCGTCACTATGATCCCTATCTCCCATAAGGAATATTTCTTTTACTTTCTCCGTAAGCATACTCATGTACGTTTCAGAAGGTTGGGAGATCCTGCTAGATCTACGAGGTGGTAGAGAAACATCAACTACTGACTCATGGATTACGAGTTCTTGAGGATCTATAGCTCTGGACTCTTCAGAGACTTTCTCTTCGAGCTCCACTAACCTCTCACTACCGTCATCCTGGATAAACTATTTTTTAAGAATATGACGTTTCTACTCACAATCATATTGTAATCTTATGAAAAGTAGAAGTAGTATTCCATAGATTCTTTTGGATACCCTATAAAGTGAGCTATAATAGATCTATCCTCTAGCTTATCCGCCATCTGTCTCTTGACATAGACCGGACATCTTCAAGTCTTGAGAAAACCCAGACTTGACTTCTTACCAAACCATATCTTATACGGTGTGGTAGGAACAGACTTTGATGGAACCCTATTCAATAAGTGAATAGCAGTTAACAAGGCATGTCCTCAAAAAAATAAGGGTAGATCAGTAAAGCTCATCATGGACTGAACCATATCCAATAGGGTCATGTTCCTCTTTTCGAATACCCTGTTGAGCTAAGACATTCCAAGAGGGGTCGACTGAGAGACTATGCCATTGTCCTTAAGATATCTCAAAAATTTTTGACTAAGGTATTCGCCTCTTCGATTAGATCGAAGAACCTTAACAGGTTTGCTTGTCTGCTTTTCTACTATATGCCTGAATTCTTTGAACTATTTAAAGACTTCAGACTTGTGTTTCATGAGATACACATATCCGTATCTAGATAGGTCATCAATAAAGGTAATGAAGTAGGTATAACCATCTCTGGCCTGCATATCAAATGGCCCACATACGTCAGTGTGTACTAGGACAAGTAGCATTGTGGCCCTTTCTCCATGTCCTACAAAGGGCAACTTGGCCATATTTTCTCGAAGGCAGGATTCACAAGCTGGATATGGCTCTGGGTTAAGAGAGCTAAGGATCCCATCTTTCTTCAGTCTGTTTATCCTGTCCTCTCCAATATAACATAGTCTATGGTGCCATAAGTACTTCTAATTTATTTTATCTCTGAATTTCTTTTGGCCTACAACACTCACTATTTACTCGTTTAGATTCACATTCGCATCAACATGCAAGTGATAAAGACTGTCAATTAAAAGACTTTGTGCAATCAATTTATTTTATAAATAAATAGAACAAAAGTTTTTATTGAAATAAATTTCAAAACCTTTCTGTGCTAGCACAGACATGAAAATTAAATTTTGACTAGCTATGAAAATATAATAATAGTCTTTTAAATCTAATCTAACACCAGACGATAATCGAAGAGGGTAAGCGCCAATGGCCTTTGCAGCAATCTTTGATCCATTGCTGATCCGAAAGATCATGTCACCTTCCCTCAACCTCCTACTTTCTATCAGACCCTACATTGAGGTACATATATGAGCACTCGAGCTAGAGTCCAATATCCAACTAGAAGTAGAAAAAATCATAAGGTTAGATTCAATTACGAGCATACCTTCAAAAGGCTTATCATCCTTTTTGGTCTTTAAGCTCTCCAGATATTTAGAACAGTTCCTCCTCCAGTGGCCTTCAGCATGATAGTGGAAATACTTTTTCTTTGCCTCAACTGCCTTTGGAGCATCCTTCTTCGGCTTGCTCTCTTCTTTTTATTTTTTTGCTGATTTAACATTCTTCTTTCTAGTAGACTTTCTCTTGGAGGAAGAGATCCACTCCACAATGAGAATAATGCCCCTTGAACTCTTCAAGGTACCCTCCGTAGTGACCAACATGTTGACGAGTTTGAGAATAGTGCAGTCAAGTTTGTTCATATAAAAATTCATAATGAATTGGCTATATGAATTAGTAAGGGATTAAAGGATCAGATTCATCTGTAATTTTTTTTGCATTTTTAGCCTGATCTTCCCAAGCTCGTCAATATCCTTGATCAATGTCATACAGTGCTCATCGATAGACTGCCCTTCGTGCATCTTCAGATTGAAGAATCTTTTAGATACTTCAAAGTATACAGTATGGCTTTACTCATCATACAACTCTTGTAGGTGAGTGATCATGGCCCGAGTAGTGGGCATATGCTCGTACTGGCTTTGCAACTCGTTTGACATAGACGCCAGCACATAACACTTGATTCGACTGTCTTCATCCGTCCATTTTTTAAAAGTAGCTCTTTGCTCAATAGTAGGATGGTTTGATAGTACTACAAAATCTTGATCGAGAATATGACTTAACTTTTCTGAGATCAGAACAATCCTGATATTTCTAAGTTAGTCTTTATAATTGGTACCAGTCAAACGATTGGTTTCAAGGATGCGAGCTAGAGGGTTTGAGGCTGACATTGTGGTTTAACTGTGAGAATAGAGATTCAAGTTAGACTTTTTTACTTAATATTTATATTTACTTCTAGAGACTTTAAGATGCAAATAATGGCTTCCACTAATTTATCAGATCCCTCCACTCCTCGAGAAGGAAATAAAAATTCTAACGTGACAAAGGATTCCTAGTGGGTGCTATGGTCCCACCGATGATATGCACCTCACCTAATAGTTATTAGTAATATGCACACTGATGCATAGGCAACTCTTTGTCCAGATGCTTCACTAAGCATGTTGCAGTGACTTAGTCTTTAAATCATATGGGCTCACCTAATAGCTATTGCCCATACTTCTTAGTTAAGCCCGACCCATCATTCATAAGCAGGTGCAAGATCGTCATTGGATCCCTCACCTAATAGTTATTGGGTCTAACTCCATCCTTACTTTGGAGCAATTCTTTGCTAATAGAGTGATTGCGTATTTCCGATGCAACTAAACCACTGTAACCAGTCGAGAATAATCAATGTCGGTAGCACGCCTGCACATCTACAATAGTGAAAGATCTATGGACTTAATATTTGTGGGGAGGTTTAGATATAGATCTCATCTAATCAGTCATTATATGATCGATCTACCTAGCATAGGCTTAACCAGATCGCTAAGCAACCTAATTTAAGATCCAATCTTCCAAATTGATCAAGCAAGTGGAGATCGGTGGGGGTCCCCCCGTTGCCTTCCTAAGACACCAATAAATTGATCAGATTGGCTAATGAAACTAATTAAATAACCATGTCTCATTAACTTGCCTTAGACACTAATAGATCGATTGATCAAAATTGGATAGCTCTAGTGAATCGGGCTCAAACCAGCGAGCCAAATTAGATCATTAGGTTAATCGATTCTACATATGGGATTCAAACAATTTGATCAACAATAATTGTATAATAATTAACTTAATTAATCTGATCCTTATCAATACTTGACTTGATTTGATCAATTCCTTAATCGAGTTAGACCCATATGACTCAAATAAAAAAATCTTAAATGCAATCCTATTACATGGTCTAATTTATGATATTCCTATGACAAAAATTTCATGCACAAATATAAATTTTAGATTCTAAAATTATATTTTAGATTGAAATTTATTACATAAAAGTAAGTTTTAAAATATAAAAATAATTTTTAGATTTTAACATATAAATATATATTATATATATACATGTAAAATCAGATCTAAATCAAATTTTAGATCTAAGTATGATTTTATATATCTCATATACTAATCATGGATCAGATTAAAAGTAAATTTATGATCTAAATATATAATCATATATCACATATATAAATCAAAATTCAGATCATATAAAAATTTTAGGTTTTATGCGTGCATCTATGTATCACATGAACATGAACTAGAACTCTTTCTAGATCAAAATTTAGATCTATGCATACGATTATATATCATCTATATGTTTTAAAATTAAACTCAAAATCAAATTCTAGATTAGAAGATCTATCTATATATCTCATATATTAAGAAAAAATTTGATTTTGAAATCTTTTCAAAATATGTATATTAAAATTCAGTATATGAAAACCCATGGCTCTGATATCACTGTTGAAATTCGAAGTTTGGTGCATGCATGTGTATTTTAAAAATTTTATTTTCTAAATATTATAGTAAAAAATAAGATTAAAATATTTTTAATTTAAATTATGCATGCATAAAAATATAAAATCATATAGATCTATCTCATATGCTGAAACTAATATATGCTGAAATTCAGATTATGATCAAATCACATACCTATTTCACTATCTTTTTCTTTGAATCTGGATCTGAAAGAGAAGAGATTCTCTCTTAGCTGTATAAATATCTAGTCTCTACGAGTATCCACTCAAGATCAGTCTGAAACGATCCTCTTTAATCTGAATTTTGGTTCTTCAAAATTTAGCCTGCTGAATCTGAACGAAGCTTGGATCACGATCTACGCTTGATCTTTCTCCTTGATCTTCATCTTCTCCTCTTCTCTAGATTTTTCTCATTGCTATGTGCTACTATAAAATACCAGTAACCAGCCAAGAGGGGATGCCCAACACCTTGGGTGTGTGGGGCTTTGGGACATCCCAAAGGATTGGGACATGTAGGACACCCAAAGGGAGAAGGGAGAGGGCTTAAGGGGATCTTCTGTTGGGAAATATGTCCCAAAAGCCAATCGTCAAACTGTTGACGGTTGAGCAACTAAGTATTGTAATTGATTTGTTAATAAATAAAATATATTTGGCATCTTCATCATAAGCTTTCATCTTCTAATGAACTCCATTGTTATGATGAAGTCCTTAGGATTATTTAAGTTCGATAAAGAGAGGATTTATCGATTAGTCCTTAAAACTGTTCACAACCAAATGATAGGCTGTTAATAAGGACGATAGCTTCTATCGAGCATAGGTCACTGTAGGCCATATGGGTTGGTTGTCCTCTTAACCAAGGAGTGTGGAAACACTGGTATGACATACAGGTGAGATATAAGGGTACATCATCATTGAATGTGACCAACTCTAGAGTATTCTGCTATCGAGAATGTCTCTGATGGGATATAGGTATAAGTGTCCCTTAGACTTGAGATCGCCTTAATGACTTGCAAGCAACTCACTGTGCTTTGGTACTGGACTAACTAAATTTTTAATTTAGGGACGGAAGGCTTCTGGGCACAGTCAAGTACTTGCAAAGTCAGAGTGTGATCGAGATGGGATTGACCACTCCAAGAGTTGGAGAAGAATGAGTCGCTGTATTTTAATTTAGCAAAACCTTGGCCAGGATAATCCATCAGATGGATTTGATATTTTGAAATACAATGTGGACAACCTGATCAGAGTTGACAGTTGAACTCTGGGATGTCCTATGATCATTTTGGTCAAGGGGATGAATTATATGAAAACTATATCCGCATGGGTTCTAAGGATGTTGTTCTACACATTCGACCTATCCAGTCGTCAGGTACCATTGCTAGATGGTCACTTTGATTGGTACAGAAATTTATTTCTATGCTACCAGCTTAGGTTCGGACCTATGAGGTCACACACATTAGAGTTCATGATCCGATCGGATGGTTGATCAATGATTAAGAATCATTCTAGGGTTAAATGATCAATACGATTGACATTTAACCCAGTACAAGTATTGCAGGAGGATCGATTAGCAATTCGATTGCTAATTGGCTTAATTTGATTAAGCTAATGGGCTGAGATTAAGTTTAATTAAATATGATTTAATTAGATTTATTTTGGGCTTGATTCGATCAAGTCTAATTAGTTTATTGGATAAGCCAAGTGCAAGAAAAAACTAGTCCTAGTTCAACTAGGACTTGGGTCAATCTAATTTCTAATTTGATTAGAAAATTAAATCAGATTTAAATCTAATTTAATCTGATTAAATTAGGTTTTTAATTATATTAAGATCTATTTTAATTAGGTTGATCTAATTTTGATTTGATTTGGTTTGGGAAACCAAATTAAAACAAGTCATAAGATAGAATCTTAGTAAGACTAGGATTCCACCTTGCGCCACATAAGCCTTCCCCACGCCCTCTCTCTTATTCAATGCCAATCTCCACTTATTTTGTGTGTCTCCCAGGTCTCTCCCATGTTCACAAAAGGTCTCCTCTCTTCTTTCTTACATGGAAGGTGGTTTGGATCAAATCAAAAAGGAATAAGTTTGGATTTCGAATTCTATGAGATAGAGTTTTAGAAATCCAAAACTCTTTCAATTTTGCATCGAATTTATCTAAATTTTTTTTAAACTTTTCATGGCTTTTAGGGTATACATTGTGCACCCTTTTCTGGTAATCCATGTACAAAAATAAGGAGGAGGTGCTCAAGAGTTGGGCGCCCCTTAAGTTGCCATGAATGGATAAGCCTTGACTAGGTATTTGACCTAGACAAGGACTCTATCATATCTCTCTATATAAAATGAGTTTCTTTATGAAATTTTAATAAAAGATATATATTTGAGAGACCTTTGTGCCATCCAAAAATCAGAGAGAAAGACCTTTGAGTCGTGGAGATATAAAAGATGCAAGTTAGGGTGTCTAGAGAAAAAAACGTGAAGAAGAAGAGGGTCTTCTTCTAGGGTTTTTTGTTTTCATATATTTCCTCCCTCCATCTTGAGTTTCCTAAGAGTGTCTCAGATCTAAAACTCCTCCTTTTACTTTCTATCTTTGGAAGAGTCTAAATCAAGAAGAAGAAGGCACCTGATCAACCATCAAAGAAGGATCAGCGCAGTACTAGCATACTGTGCTGATTTCCTGAAGCAGGACTTCTGATCGAGATTCGTGGGCTCGTGTGGATGACTCCTAGAGGCCGGACGCATGTGCAGCTTGCAACATCATCCTCAAGCCCAGATCAGCGAGGTTAGAACGTCTAACCTGCAAGGTAATAGATCTGATCTATTATTTAATACATACATTAGATGTAGTATAGAAACATGTTGATATGATCAACATGTAGTTCATGCTGTATATATATATATTTTAATTTCTGATTTAATACTATGTAATAATCATGTAATAGGATCTTATATCTAGGGATTTTTTGATTTTAAAAAATAAATTTTGATTTATTTTAGTCTTTCGCTGTATGATCTTGAAAAAGTTTCAAGATCTAACCCTGAAACCCTAGATCTGGTTCCTTCAATTGGTATCAGAGCCTAGGTTCTTTATTATATGATTATTTATACATGTTTAGATTATTTTTTAGATTAGATCTAATTTATAATCTGATTATTAAATTTAAAATTAAAATTTTAGATCAATCACAAACTACAAGGTTGTCCTGCTGTAAGGTTTACCCCTTACAGTGCAAAGGTTGTCCTAGTTTGTGTAGATCTAGCATTAATCATAAATTTGTTAGATATGATCTAGATTAAATTTATAATTTATTAGATTTAAAAGATATTTAAATCTAAAATAAAATCTCTTTGTTAATAATTTTTGTGCAAAGAAATTGTTTAAAGTTCAAATTGTTTCAATTACATGAACCTGTTTAGATTAGATCTAAAGTAGTTTCATGTTTATTTCACTTGTATCTTGATTATGAATCAAACATGCAATATGGTTGGTAGAATCATATTGTAAAATTATTTTACATATATGAAAATTATTTTTTGAAAAGCCAAACCCAACCCTCAGCCCAAAACTTAATTAAGAATTAAGAAGTTGTTTGATTAGGTTCTAGGATTGTGAATTAAAGAACCTAAGACACAAATCATAACACATTGGGTTAATGGGTTAGTGGGAATTAGGTCCATTAATTGGGTTAGACCTATGGTTAGATTAAAGATGGACTTAATTAGAGAATTGACTAAATCTAATCAATTGTTGTCTTAGATTAGGTCAAGGATTCTCTAGATCAATTACAATAGTTGTAGTTGGTCAAGTCCATGTCTTTAACGAGAACCAAATGGACTTGATTCTTGGCTAAGCGATCTAGCACGAACTGTTAGGTTGATCTAATCGAAACTAATTAAATCAGTTGGTGTCTAAGGTAAACCAGACCGGTGGTTTTTAATTGGGAGCCCGTTTACCTGGCCATTTCTGATGGTATCTAAGGCAAGCTTTGGCAGACCCTCCCACTGATCGAACTTACCTGGCCTCTTGGTGAAATTAAGTTTTGATCGGATCACTTGACTATTCGAGCTGACCAATGTCAGCTAGGTAAATCAGTGTGACTGATTTAGGTGCTCCTAGACCAGCCCTTTTAATGGTCTCCCTTAAGCTGACTTGGTGAAGCCAGTGGGAGGATCATGATAAGTTGGTTAATCTGACCTCATCCTTTAAATTATTTAAATTCTCTAAAATTATTATGTCCTTAAAATGATAAAGTTATGGAGATAACTGAGTCATAGCCTCCCATTAAGGTGTTTGATAATGAGTCCATTAACTCAATAATCATTGCAGACCCAAAGGCCTGGTGCTTATTGACTAATGGAATTATCACTCATCATATGACGACTTGAAAGTGTCTCTCTAATGATGGTTAGGTGAGCCAACCAAAGTTGGGCTTTATCATTCGTTGGTTAGATACACTAAGTATGATCATGTTAATGGTTAGACCTAACCGGATCCTTACAGTGGAGGCCAAAGCCTACTGATTAAGTTTCTGGGGCAAAATTAAAATTACTAGAAATTATTTAGAGAAATAATTGGTTATGAACCTACCCTTAGATGTACATGGGTTGACCAACCAAAGTTGGGCTTGTGTGCAGTCTAAGTGGATTCTAGTACCCGCTAAGGAATTAGGGTAATTCCTCGAGTTGGAGGTAGAGGCTACCAATTCGAATAAAATAGTGAGAGAAACCTTTTGATTAAAGTTCAAATTTTTAGGTTTAATGAATCAATTACTAATTAGGTTATGGTTCTCCTTTGTGCAAATATGGCCACTTTCCTATCGCTCCGATCATTGTTGGACAATGATAAGTTGGTGGGACCCAACTTCGATAGCTGGTACCGAAAGTTGAAGATAGTCTTGGAGCATGAACGGATCCTATATGTGATAATGGATCCTGCACCTGTGGAGCCAGCTGTCAATGCATGTGGAACAGTCAGAGACACTTACCAGAAGTGGCTCAGTGACCGGACCACAATGCGCTGTATCATGCTGGCTGTCATAAGCGACGAGTTCAGTCGCAAATTCGAGATGGCTCAGCCAAAGGACATGCTTCAAGTGTTGGAGGATGCCTTTGGCACACCTGATGACGTGGAGAGGCACAAGACTAGTTGTGACATCTTCAACACCAAAATGCGGGATGGTGCCTCTGTTACTGATCATGTATTGTACATGATCGAGCTGATGGAACGATTGAGCAAGCTCGACTTTTCTTTGCATGAGCAGCTTGGGAAACATGCAATACTGAACTCGCTGCCCAAGTCTTATCTCCCATTCCTCACTCATTATAGAATGACAAAGCCTGAATTAAACTACCACGGATTATTGGGGTTGCTTTAGAACTTTGAGAAAGATCACCAACTCCATAAGGAGTCGGTGAACGAAGTGGGAGGTTCGTCTTCTGGTTCTTGACCCTTTAAGAAAGGGAAGAGAACAAGAAGAAGAAAGTGAAGAAGGTGCAAGTTCAGGCTGGAACATCAGTGTAGAGCCAGACCAAAAAGATTAAGCCCGATAAGAGTCTATTCAACTGGCAAGCACCCTAGATTAGATAGTGTGTCAGATATCTACTTATGGCACTGTAGGCTAGGTTATATAAACAAAAACAGAATAAACAGGTTGACTCAAGAGGAAATCTTCGAAGTCAGTGATTGTGAATCACTTCCAACCTGTGAGTCCTGTCTTCTTGGTAAAATGATCAAGTCACCTTTTACTGAAAAAGGTGAGAGAGCTACTGAGCTCTTGGGCCTAATACATACTGATATATGCGGGCCCATGAGCACCAGTGCTAGAGGTGGATATTTCTACTTCATAACTTTCATGGATGACCTATCCTGATATGGATTTGTCTATCTGATGAAACATAAGTCGGATTCATTTGAAATGTTCAAACGATTCCGAAGTGAAGTAGAAAAACAAACTGAGAAGAGTATTAAAACTCTTCAATTTGATCGAGGAGGAGAATACCTTTTCAGTGAGTTTCTCACATATCTAGAAGAGAATGAGATTCTCTCCCAATGGACTCCTCCAGGAACACCACAGCATAATGGTGTGTCTGAAAGGAGGAATCAGACTCTGTTAGACATTGTCTGATCCATGATGGATTTTGCTAGCTTGCCGATACCCTTCTGAGGATATGCACTCGAATCGGCCTGTTATCTATTAAAAAGGATTCCAAGTAAGTCTGTAATTAAGACTCCATATGAGATATGGACAGGGCGTAAGCCAGTACTTTCACACCTTTGGGTCGGAGGTACCCGGCCTATGTCAAACGATTAGTCATAGACAAACTTGGACCTAGGTCTGACAAATGCTCATTCATAGGGTACCCCAAAGAGATAAAAGGATATTTTTTCTACCATACTGATGAACAAAAGATGTTCGTCAGCCTTAAGGCAATCTTTTTAGAAAAGGAGTTCCTTGGTGAAGGAACCGTTGCCTCTAAGGTTGAACTTGATGAAGTTCAACAGGTAGAAGGACCGACACCAATAGCTGAACCTAAGTCGGATATGATTAGATCAGATCCGGAGCCTAATATACCTGCACTATTAAGGCGATCTGGTAGAGTACCGCATCAACCGGACAGATACTACGGTTTCTTGATCCAGGACGGTGATCCCATCGAACTTGATGAGAATAATGAGGATCCGATCACCTATATGGATGCAATGCAGAGATCTGATTCCGAGAAATGGCTTGAAGCCATGAAATCCGAAATGGAGTCCATGAAGGTCAACGATGTATGAACATTGGTTGACCCACCTGAAGGGGTTAAACCCATTGGGTGTAAATGGGTCTTCAAAAGGAAGAGGGGCGCAGACGGAAAGGTGGAGACCTATAAAGCCCGTCTGGTCGCCAAGGGGTATCGTCAACGTTATGGTATTGACTATGACAAGACATTTTTTCCTGTGGCAATGCTCAAATCCATTCGGATAATACTTGCAATAGCTGCCCATCTGGATTATGAGATTTGACAGATGGATGTAAAGACAGCTTTCCTGAATTGAGAGCTGACTAAAGAGGTGTATATGATACAACCTGAGGGGTTTACATCCACAGATGAGTCCAAGGTGTGCAAGCTTCAGAGATCCATTTATGGACTGAAGCAAGCTTCTCGGAGTTGAAACATGCATTTTGATAAGGTGATCAAAACGTATGGCTTCATTAAGAATGGAGAAGAGCTCTGCTTCTATAAATGGGCAAATGGTCCAGTTATGGTATTCCTTGTCTTGTACGTGGATGACATTCTCTTAATCGGGAATGACGTCCCCGCACTATAGGGAATAAAAGTTTGGTTGTCATCACAGTTCTCCATGAAGGACTTGGGTGAAGCATCCTACATCCTAGAGATGAAGATCTATAGGGATAGATCTAAAAGGATGCTTGGGTTATCCCAGTCCATGTACATAAACACTATGCTGAAGAGGTTCAGCATGGAGAATTTCAAGAAGGGCTATCTACCGATAGGCCATGGAATTTCTCTCTCTAAGAAGGATTGTCCGATAACTCCTGAAGAGAGAGAACGTATGAGTAGAATCCCATATGCTTCAGCCGTGGGATCTATCATGTACGCCATGATATGTACAAAACCAAATGTGGCATACTCACTAGGAGTAGTGAGTAGATACCAATCTGATCCTGGAGAAAATTATTGGAAAGTGGTTAAAGCCATCCTTAAGTATTTGAGAAATACTAAGGACCAATGGTTGGTTTATGGCAAGTCAGATCTAAAACTTGTGGGGTTCACAGACTCTAGCTTCCAATCTGACCATGATGACAGCAGGAGCGTGTCGGGTTATATCTTTACTCTGAATGGTAGAGCCATCTGCTGGAAGAGTTTCAAGCAGCATACTGTGGCAGACTCTGTTTGTGAAGTGGAGTACATCGCAGCATCGGATGCCGCAAAGGAAGCTGTGTGGCTGAGAAAATTCATCAACGAGCTCGGAGTACCACCCTCCCTCGATGGTCCAGTCCTGCTCTACAGCGATAGCACTGGTGCCATAGCTCAGGTGAAAGAACTCAAAGCACATCAGCAGACGAAGCACATCTTGCACCACTTCCACCTGGTCCGGAAGATCGTGGATCGAGGTGACGTCGACCTTCAGAAGATCAACAGAAAGGAGAACCTAGCCGACCCCTTCACTAAAGCCGTAGCGATAAAGGAGTTTGACAACCACAAGTCGAAGATGGGTATTAGATACTGTGCCGAGTGGCTTTAAGACAAGTGGGAGTTGTTGGAAAATATGTTCCAAAAGCCAATCGTCAAACTGTTGACGGTTGAGCAATCAAGTATTGTAATTGATTTGTTAATAAATAAAATATATTTGGCATCTTCATCATAAGCTTTCATCTTCTAATGAACTCCGTTGTTATGATGAAGTCCTTAGGACTATTTAAGTTCGATAAAGAGAGGATTTATCGATTAGTCCTTAAAACTGTTCACGACCAAATGATAGGCTGTTAATAAGGACGATAGCTTCTATCGAGCATAGGTCGCTGTAGGCCATATGGGTTGGTTGTCCTCTTAACCAAGGAGTGTGGAGATACTGGTATGGCATACAGGTGAGATGTAAGGGTACATCATCATTGAACGTGACCAACTCCAGAGTATTCTGCTGTCGAGAATGTCTCTGATGGGATATAGGTATAAGTGTCCCTTAGACTTGAGATCGCCTCAGTGACTTGCAAGCAACTCACTGTGCTTTGGTACTGGACTAACTGAATTTCTAATTCAGAGACGGAAGGCTTCTGGGCACAGTCAAGTACTTGCGAAGTCAGAGTGTGATCGAGATGGGATTGACCACTCCAAGAGTTGGAGAAGAATGAGTCGCTGTATTTCAATTTAGCAAAACCTTGGCCAGGATAATCCATCAGATAGATTTGATATTTTGAAATACAATGTGGACAACCTGATCAGAGTTGACAGTTGAACTCTGAGGTGTCCTATGATCATTTTGGTCAAGGGGATGAATTATATGAAAACTATATCCGCATGGGTTCTAAGGATGTTGTTCTACACATTCGACCTATTCGGTCGTCGGGTACCATTGCTAGATGGTCACTTCGATTGGTACAAAAATTTATTTCTGTGCTACTGATTTAGGTTCGGACCTGTGAGGTCACACATGTTAGAGTTCATGATCCGATCGAATGGTTGATCAATGATTAAGAATCGTTCTAGGGTTAAATGATCAATACGATTGACATTTAACCCAATGCAAGTATTGCAGGAGGATCGATTAGCAATTCGATTGCTAATTGGCTTAATTTGATTAAGCCAATGGGCTGAGATTAAGTTTAATTAAATATGATTTAATTAGATTTATTTTGGGCTTGATTGGATCAAGTCCAATTGGTTTATTGGATAAGCCAAGTGCAAGGAAAAACTAGTCCTAGTTCAACTAGGACTTGGGTCAATCTAATTTCTAATTTGATTATAAAATTAAATCAGATTTAAATCTAATTTAATCTGATTAAATTAGATTTTTAATTGGGTTAATACCTATTTTAATTAGGTTGATCTAATTTTAGTTTGATTTGGTTTGGGAAACCAAATTAAAACAAGTCATAAGATAGAATCCTAGTAAGACTAGGATTCCACCTTGCGCCACATAAGCCTTCCCCACGCCCTCTCTCTTATTCAACGCCAATTTCCACTTATTTTGTGCAACAAAATCCCTCTCCCAGGTCTCTCCCATGTTCACAAAAGGTCTCCTCTCTTCTTTCTTACATGGAAGGTGGTTTGGATCAAATCAAAAAGGAATAAGTTTGGATTTCGAATTCTATGAGATAGAGTTTTAGAAATCCAAAACTCTTTCAATTTTGCACCGAATTTATCCAAATTTTTTTTAGAATTTTTATGGATTTTAGGGTACACATTGTGCACTCTTTTTTGGTGATCCATTCACTAAAATAAGGAAGAGGTGCTCAAGAGTTAGGTGCCCCTTAACTTGCCATGAATGGATAAGCCTTGACTAGGTATTTGACCTAGACAAGGACTCTATCATATCTCTCTGTATAAAATGAGTTTCTTTATGAAATTTTATTAGAAGATAGAGATTTGAGAGACCTTTGTGCAATCCAAAAATTAGAGAGAAAAACCTTTGGGTCATGGAGATATAAAAGATGCAAGTTAGGGTGTCTAGAGAAAAAAATGTGAAGAAGAAGAGGGTCTTCTTCTAGGATTTTTTGTTTTCATATATTTTCTCCCTCCATCTTGAGTTTCCTGAGAGCGTCTCAGATTTGAAACTCCTCCTTTTACTTTCTATCTTTGGAAGAGTCCAAATTAAGAAGAAGGAGGCACCTGATCAACCATCAAAGAAGGATCAGCGCAGTACTAGCATACTCTGCTGATTTCCTGAAGCAGGACTTCTGATCGAGATTCGTGGGCTCGTGTGGACGACTCCTAGAGGCCAGATGCGTGTGCGGCTTACAACATCATCCTCAAGCCCAGATCAGCGAGGTTAGAATGTCTAACCTGCAAGGTAATAGATCTGATCTATTATTTAATACATACATTAGATGTAGTATAGAAACATGTTGATATGATCAACATGTAGTTCATGCTGTATATATATATATATATTAATTTTTGATTTAATGCTATGTAATAATCATGTAATAGGATCTTAGATCTAGGGATTTTTTAGTTTTAAAAAATAAATTTTGATTTATTTTAGTCTTCCGCTGTATGATCTTGAAAAAGTTTCAAGATCTAATCCTGAAACCCTAGATCTGGTTCCTTCATCTTCTAGGTAAGGGGCTTGCTTGTTTGGGATGCTCTAGAGATCTTAGGGGAGGTTTCTTTAAATAGACATGAAGATTGAATCTTATTCAATCACATAATACAAGTCCTACTTGCATTGAGTTTCCTATTAACTTAAGTTATCTAACTTACTTTAGGAGATCCTTTAGGTGCCAATAATTAGGGCCTTTGCATCCGTAATTAGACATCCCAAAATATACCCAAGAGATACCCCATAAGAGAACTAAAAGTTCTCTAATCAATGGATACGTCCAACTTGATCAAATCAAGGTAGCGCCCAAAAATAACTATAAAAAAATTAATTAGGAACTTGCACCCTTAATTAATATGATCCATAACCTTAGACACCCAATAATTGGAGTCCATAAACTTTATTCATGTAGGTTATTGGAACGTAATTAAGTTAAAATTATCTTATCAAATAAGTAATCTCAATGAAAAGAGGAATTGGATCCAACCATGTGCTAGCAAGGTTATCATGAACCCAATGGATTTCTCTAAACCCAATTGATACTTCATAAGCTCAATTACTTATTTCAGGCCTAATCTCTTTGTTGTGTGACCTCATAAGTTTAATTCTATCTAGTAGTGAGATATATAATGATCTCTATTATTGTATCATTGAAACTCTTTTCAATAGATCAGAATAATTTCACTCTAACTCAGTAAGGATTGTTGATCCAGAACGATCCTAGTGAGCTCTCACAATCTATCAATGATACCTAGCAGTATGTAGTAGTAATCCAGTAGAACTGAAATAAACTTCTAGGTATAGTTAACGTATGACTCATTCTCTGTATCTTGAGTCTCGACTAGATGGTAAGTCATGGATAAATCGTCAAACTTTAACATCAATCATATGATAGATTCTATTAGCTTAAGTCTAGTTGTGATTTCTATAGAAACTCTTTTCCATTAATCACACTACTATGGCTATAGATTCTTGGACTTAGCCTTTTAAATTTCATAAGACTACTCCTCTCTATCAAGATCGATAGATCTATTTTGATGCACACCCCACTCCTATAGTGGATCAACTGTCATCAACATCCACTACAAGGGCTCATTGAGACCCATGTTTATGTGTCAGTCAAACTTCAACAGCCTCACTGCGAGCAGCAATACCATCTTAAGTCAAAAGATCAGTCACACAATTACAGCATCGAGATAATCACTGATGATTGAATAAAAATCTAAGTGATTTCTCGTATGGTCACGCTCAGTACTAGTTGTTCTCTAACAATTTTTCACACTGATCACCCTATATCTCTACATAGTAGATCAGAGACTCATCTATCTCGAAGGAAGCAATTTGTATGCTAGTCTATCCGGATCTATCACCATCCTCATGATGATCCTATGATCGAAAGCATTTAGGAATTAAATACATGTCTCTAATTCTCAATACTTTGAGAATATGTATTAAAATTAATTCTATGGGCAATTCAATGACACATCACACTTAAATTAAAAAAAATTATCTTTTTATTAATCATATCAATATAATAAGTATAAAATTATATCCTAAAATTATTACAATGTGTCAGCTACATTGGTTTCTAGAACATACATCTAACAGGTACTGCACATCCAACTCAACCAGATCAAGTGCCCATTTTGCAATCTGCCCTATGGTATCTGGACGGTGGAGAATGGCCTTAATCGACTGATCTGTAAGCAGCACTACAGTGTGAGCCTAAAAGTAAAGTCATAGCTTCCTCACTATGACAACCAGTGCAAAGATTAGCTTCTCAAGCTTGGAGTATCTGATCTCTATATCATGAAGGACTTTGTTAGTGTAGTATATGGGCTTCTAAACCCATCCCTCCTGGACAAGGACTGAGCTTATCACCACAGGAGAAATGATGATGTATAACAGTAACTCCTCACCAGGCTAAGGCTTCGAGAGCAATGATGGAGAGATAAGATACTGTTTCAACTCCTCAAACGTCTTCTGGCACTCAATAGTCCACTGAATATTTTTTAGATGTTCGAGTGTTTGAAAGAAAGGGAGGCACCTCTCGGCTGACTTAGAAATAAAGCGGTTAAGCGAAACGACCTTACCGGTAAGATGCTGCACTTCTTCGATGGTCCTTGGTAGTGTCATTTCAAGGATGGCCTTGATCTTCTCAGGGTTTGCTTCAATACCTCTTCGTGAGATCATGTACCCAAAAAATTTGCCAGTGGTAACTCCGAAGGCACACTTCATCGAATTTAGCTTTATTTGAAATCGATGGAGGGTGTCGAAAGTCTCTCGAAGGTCAACAACATGGTCTGGGGCAGCTCGACTTTCGACAAGCATGTCATCCACGTATGCCTCCATATTGCGACTGAGCTGATCTTTGAAAATTTTATCCACCAATCGCTGATAGGTGGCCCCTGCATTCTTTAGGTCAAAGAAAATCATCCTGTAACAATAAAGTCCATGATTAGTAACAAAGACCATTTTCTCCTCATCTTCAGATATCATATGGATTTGATTGTAACCGAAGAAGGCATTCATAAAGTTGAAGAGCTCATACCCAGAAGTAGCATCCACCAGCTGGTCTATCCGAGGCAATGGATAGCTATCCTTAGGATAGACTTTATTTAAGTTGATAAAGTCGATGCACATGTGTTATTTTCCATTCATCTTTTTGACCAGCACAATGTTCGCCAACCAGTCGGGGTACATGACCTTCTTGATGAAGTCACCTTGAGTAGCAGCTTATCCACTTCCTCAACTAAGACCCTCTAACACTCCGAGGCAAAGCTTTGCTTCTTTTATTTTACCAAACAGTGGATTGGATCCACTCTCAGGTGATGGGATATCACCGTCAGATCTATGCCGAGCATATGCATAGCCGACCAGACAAAGAGGTCTGCATTCTTCTGTAAAAAAAAAATTAGTTGACTCTTGGTTACCTCATCCAGGTATGAGCCAATCTTGACCATCTGATTGAGATCATCCTTCCTTAAAGGAACATCCAGGAGGTCCTTCATTGGCTAGGCACGTTCCTCAATCAAATTATCTCGAGCGTCCAGCCCAATTGAAAGCTTAAGCTAGATCTCCACTTGGGTAGGTTGGCCCTCTGCCTTGAGTTTGGCAACAAAACATTATTGGGCCATGGCTTGATTGCCTTTGATTTGCCCCACTCCATTCTTGGTCAGAAACTTTACCATCAGGTGGTAACTCGATACAACAACCTTTAAAGTCCACAAGCTCGGATGGCCAAGGATTGCATTATAGGTCGAGGAATGTTTGATTACTAAGAAGTTGACTTGGATTGTTGTTCATTGTAGTGGAGTACCCACGGCAAAAGGGAGCTTAATCAACCATTCCAAAATCACTGAACTTCCAAAGAAACCTTGGATCTGAGTGTTGAATCTACTTAGCCAGTTTGATATAAACCCCATTTGGGTGAAGACGGAGTTGTACAAAATATCAACTGAGCTTCCATTATCAATAAAAAATGGTGTACATTAAAATCAGTGATGTTTGCTGTTACAACCACTACATCATTATGTTGGGTAAGTACACCTTCCGCATCCCACTCAGTGAAAATAGTGGCATCTTCAGGCCTATCCTTGAGCCACAGCCTCTTCGCTTCTGGGAGCTCTGCTAATCCAGATGACCCCCCTAGTTATCATATTAATTTCTTCTCGGATGGGCCAATTTTTCATTGCTACCTGCTCCCCTGCCTCTTGTCTCCCTACTGCACCAGCATTGGCTACGATTGGGGTAGAGGGAACGGTTGTTGAGGCGAAGGAGGTGACTGCTGAGCACTCGGATGTCGGTGTTGAGGTGCTACCCTTCGGATGAAGTGATTTAGCCATCCCTACTTGATAAGCCTCGAGCTGTAGGCAGCCTTCAATGTTGTAACCGTGGTCATGATGGTAGAAGCAGTATTTATTCAGATCGCAGCGGCACTCTGGCTTCATCCGTATTTTTTAAGGCTCTGGCAGCTCGGTTCGTATCTCCATCAATACCTCCCCCCTAAAAATGATCAAAGGCATGTAATTAATGTAACACCTAGGAGGTAAGGGTTGTCGATCCCTCCTCTGGGGACTTCAAGATCAATGATTTTTTGATCTCCTATTCTTTCACCTTTGGAATAGGGATCTGGAGCACTAGCAGGTTCTCTCCTCTCATCTTGGAGAGCGCTCCTTATTCTGCCCTACCGCAATAGAACTAGTAGGGGTCTCCATAGTAAAGGCCTCCTTCATGCGGGCATATTTCTCCGCATGGGCCAGCATATCCAGAAAATCTCGGAAAAAAGTCTTTGTCAACAACTTTTTCAAATCGATCTTCAGTAGGCCACCCATCATCACAGCCATCGTGATCGACTGGTCCAAATCACAGACCTCCAGGGTCACTGCATTGAAATGATTGATGAAAGTGCGGATTGACTCGCCCTCTCTCTGCTTGATGGTGTGGAGGTAGTTGGACTTCTTCTACTGTCATCGGTTACTGACAAAATGATCGATGAATGCCTAACATAACTCTTCAAAATAGTGGACAGATATGTTAGATGTGTGCCCTAGATGCCAGATTGGCTGACACATTCCTGTACAAATCAAAGGACAAATTTATAATTTTGACTATAAATCAATAAATGGGTTATTCTTCTATCACATTGTGTATATTGTGTCTGTGATACATCCTTTGAGTTAGTAGGAATGTCAATTCATATTTTCAAGAGTTGAAAATTTAAGGTATGAATTTACATAACTAACTCATAAATAGCTCCTGACCATAGGATCATCACGAGGATGGTGATCGATCCGGAAGGTTGGTATACGATCACTTTCTTAGGATAGATGTGTCTTGAGTCTACGGTGTGGAGACATCGAAGTGAGAGTACAGATATTCATTGAGAATGAGAGTACTGAGCATAACCATATCGAGCAGTCATAAGAAAGTCTACCTTCTCGTCGATGACTAGCTCGATGCTGCAATTGTGTGTCTAGTTCTTTGACCTAAGGTGCATCGATAGTTCACCTTGAGTGTGTTATAGTTTGACTACATCATAACTCGATCTCTTAGCCATTCAGAATCCTGAGGTGTATGTTGGCTGTAGCATATTCATTGTAGGAACTAGGTCGCACCAAGATGAGATCTATCAACCTCGGTAGATGAGAGGAGTAGTCCTATGATGATCGAAAGATCGAGTCCTTAAGTCCATGGTCATGGCAGAGTGAAATAATGAAAAAAAAGCTTTTCATTGGAATTTCACATCGGACTCGGATCGATCGATTGATTCATATGACTGATGTTGGGTTTGATGAGTTCACCTTAACACTAATTCAATCGGGACTCATGATAGAGGAACTCAATCACACAGGTAGCTACATCGAGAGGTTCATCTTTAGTTCTAATAGGTTGCCACCATATACTGCTAGATGTCACTGATGAATTTTGAAAGCAATTAGAATGATATTAATGATCGATCGTTCTAATTATCTGAATCAGAAGAGTTCTGATCCATCAAAAGAAGTTTCGATGATGTCGATGATGAGATCATGACATGTCTCATTATCATATGGAATTGAACCTAACTGGATCACACAAACAAGGGTTAGGGTCTGGATGTCATCAATTGGGCTAACCCAATTGATTTGGATAAGATCCAATTAGGTTTAAGAAAATCATGCTAGCACACGATTGAGCCTAACTTTCTCTTCGTGTAATCTCTTTTGTCTCTACTGAGCCAAATATGATTTGACTCATCCAGAGAACCTTGAAAAGATTTTTTTCAGTCTAAATGAAGCTTGTCCACCTCAGAAAAGGCTTGTCTTAATTCATGAGATGAATTTAAGCCAAAATGAGAATCCTCTTCTCTTCTCCATATCCTCCCTACTCTCCTCTATCCCATCTTCACGTCCAAGGAGTTGGATGTCCATCTGGCAAAGGTCCAAGGTATGGTGATGCCTAGAACAGGAAGGCTGCAGGACATCTTCGACAGGCTGCTGCTTCAACTTTAGAAGGAGTTCTGAAGCACTTCCAAATCAGATAGAGATCTGATTTTTAGAGCATAGATTCATGAGGAGAAGATATTTCAGGTTCTACCTAAGTAGATACCGGTAGAGGCTAGGCACTTGCGTGGCTACATCAGAACCTCGGATTGTGCTGAGATCATCTACAGGGTAATCAGATTACCCTTGAGGTATGTCTATACTTCTCATACTTTTAGATTTAATTTTAGATTTTAAATATCAGATAATAAAATTAAATCTAATAGATATTAGATCTAAAATAGCATAGAATAAAATTTTTAAATTATTTCACCCCAGATTTGATAAAATCTAGAAGATCCTACAAAGAAAAAAGGCGATTTTTTCTTCAACTGGTATCAGAGCCAGATTTTTGTCTCTATTTCAGATCTAATTTAGATCTAATTTTTTATTTATTTATCTGATATTTAAAAGATTTCAGATGTTACATCAGATATGATAAGATCTAAAGTCAAAATATTTAAAATTAAATCTAAGAAGATCTAATATGCATGAGATGCATAACTAGACTAGGATTAGTTGAATCCATGAACAGTCTTAAATTTTACATTTTAATGAGATTAAAATATAAATTAAATTTAATTTATTCTCTATTTTTTTGATATTATAAGTATTATAATTAGATCAAAAAATAAAAAATAAAATTTTAATTTTTTTATAAAATTGATCTGTTGCATGCCTAGACTAGTTGTAGAATTATTCCAGTAACTTATCTAGAATAGATTTAATTTTGAATAGTTTAATTTAAACCTTATTTTTTAGATATTATATATGATGTATCAGATCTGAAGGCATGTTAATTAGATCAATTTTTGATACATGAGATGTATGCAAAGCATGTATTAGTTAGATCTTAAATTGTATATGAGATATATAAATTTAGATCCAATTAGTTTTGTAGTTAAATTTATATTTCTGATTAAGGTATTCCTCATGACCGTCTGATCATAAGAACGAAGTAGGATTTTAAGACCCTCTCTTTCCATTCAATGGGATGTTCATATGACATGTAGGGGTGCCGCACGTTCATCCTTAATCAGAAATCAAAACTTACTTTTCTGCAAAATCCTAGATCCTGAAATCCTAAGATTTATTTTATATGCTTTATTTATAAACCCAAACTTAATTAATGAATTAAGCTTATAAAATTAAGTTAGGTCTAAAATTGAGAATTTCAGATCTAAAAATTTTCATAAAATTGGGTTCGGACTTTGGTAGCTCAATTAGGTCTAGCGGTTGATTAAATCGAATCAAGAGTTGGTTAGGTGAGATCATGAAAGCTAATAATTGACCAGCCTAATAGGATTAAGTCTGGGTCAAGGTCGAATCACATTTAGATGTGACTCGATCAAGTTAAGACCTAATTTGGCTCAATGGTTAGAGCCTGGATTGTAGGCTAACCCAATTAGTTCTGGTTCGATAATTTGGTGTCCAAGATAAGTTGGGCAGATGCGATCGATTGATTTTTAATTGGGAGCTACTCGACTCGAATGCGTTCTTATCGAGTTAATGGCATATCCCTTCCACCGGTCTCACTTACCTGGCCATATGTGCCGACCCAGTTCTGATTTGAGGTGGCTAACAATTCGAGCTGACCCATGCCATTAGGTTAGTCATAATTGTTATGACTATGTCAAGTCAAGTTTAATGAGACCTAAAAAAATCTTCCTAAGAAAATATTAAGTCTAGGTCTTCCACCATTGTAGATGTGCGGGCCCTTCCCGGGATTGATTGTTCTCGGCTGGTTACAGTGGCTCAGTTGCACCAGGAAGATGCAACCATGTCCATTAGGCATTGGATGCTATGAATTAGAGGATGGGTTGGGCTCAATATTCTGGATACGATGAGGGACCCAATCAGGAATCTAGTTCATAAAAATAGTGGGTCTGACTTAACTAAGGATTAGAGCAATATTTCGGACACAGTGAGCTTCATAAATTTGAGATCAAGTTTTGAGTGCACCTTGATTAGAGAATCATTGGACAAGAGTTGTCCACTCATCGGTTGACCCATCATCAATAACTGTTAGGTGAGGTGATGAGCTAGTTGGTGAGACCGCACCACCCACTAGAAATCACTGATCACGGAGATTTTCATATCTCTACCAAGGGAGTGTAGGGATCTGAGAAAATAGTGGGAGCCTAATTTATTTAAAAATAAAACTCCTAAATAAATTGGTTAAGTCTGATTACAAAATCTAACTAAAAATTTTTGACTCTCTACAAGAAACATGTCTGCCTCAAACCATCTGACCAAAATACTAGACACCCACAGATTGATTGGATCTAATTTCAAGGACTGGTTAAGAAACTACAGAATTATTTTAGATTCTAAAAAATTGACTCATGTCTTAGACCAGGACCCACCTGCTATGCCAGTACGTCCGACTGCTAAACAAAGAGCGTCTCTGAAAAAGTGGATGGATGATGATAACAAAGCAAGGTACTACATGTTGGGTGTAATGTCTGATGACTTGCAGTGCCAGCATGAGAATATTTTGACTATCCACCAAATGTTGGCTCACCTGCAAGAGTTGTTTGGTGAACAGAGTCGTGTGGCCAAGTATCAAGTCTGTCAAAGACTTTTTAAGGTCAAGATGCATGATGGGCAGTCAGTCCAAGATCATTGTTTAACAATGATCAAGGATCTTGAGGAGCTTGAGAAGCTCGATATCATCTTAGACAAAGATTTTCAGATTGATGTGATCCTTCAGTCTTGTCCGATGCATATGGTCAGTTCATCATGAACTTCCATATGCATAAGATGCAGTGTATCTTGGTCGAGTTAATGAACATGCTGGTTACGGCTGAGCTTTCTATGAAGGGTTTAAAAAGCTCAGTTCTTACTGTGAAGCGGACTTTTTTCAAGAGAAAGTCTTTTGGAAAGAAAAAGAAGTCTGCGAAGAAATGAAGGTGGATGGCAAGAAGAAGAAGACAGAACCGAAGAAGAAGGCTGCTGATAAGGAAAAATATTTTCACTGCCAATCAGATGGCCATTGGAAGCGAAACTCTCCTCAGTACCTGGCCACCCTAAAGAACAAGAAGGATGATCCTTCTGGAGGTATGCTCATTTTAGAATCTAACCTTACGGTTTCTTCTGCATCCAGTTGGATACTTGACTCTGATTCTAGTGCTCATTTGTGTACTTCTATGCAGGGTCTTGAGGAGAGCAGGAGGCTGAGGGATGGGGAGATGATCCTATGTATCGGGAATGGAGCAAGAATTGCTGCCGTGACCGTAGGAACCTATCCTCTATGATTATCGTTAGGATTAGATTTAGTTTTAAGAGATTGTTATTATGTGCCTGTAGCAAGCAAAAATTTGATTTCTGTTTCATGTTTAGCACAAGAAGGCTATGTGATTAGCTTTCATAAGGACCATTGTAATATATTTTATGAAAATAATAAAGTTGCAAATAGTTTTATTATTAACGGTCTCTATCAGTTACATGTTGATGTATCTATATTTAATATCGAACAAAATATGAATGTCATAGGAATTAAAAGGCCTAGAGATAGTCTAAATAATAGGTATCTATGGCACATAAGGCTAGGTCATATAGCGAAAGATAGGGTTAATAAATTGAAAAAATCTGGGCTATTGAATCCGTTGACTTTCGAGTCATATCCAGTTTGTGAATCATGCCTTCAAGACAAAATGACCAAGCTTCCTTTTGTGGGACATGGGGAAAGGGCCACAGACCTACTTGCCCTAGTACATATGGATGTGTGCGGCCCATTTGATGTGCCGGCTAGAGGCAACTATGTCTACTTCATTACCTTTACCGATGATATGTCTAGATACGGGTATATGTTTCTAATGAAACACAAGTCTGAAGCTTTTGAAAGGTTCAAAGAATTTAGACATAAGTAGAAAAATAAATAAAAAAGCCCATTAAGGTTCTTCGATCAGATCGAGGAGGTGAATACCTTAGTCAGGAGTTTCTAAACTATCTTAAGGACAATGACATAGTCTCTCAATAGACTCTACCTAGAATGCCTCAACTTAACGGGGTTTCAGAATGGAGAAATCGGACCCTATTAGATATGGTCCGTTCTATGATGAGCTTCACAGACCTTCCTGAATTTCTTTGGGGATATTGTCTCATGATAGTAATTTATGTATTGAATAGGGTTCCCTCTAAAACTGTTCCTACCACACCGTATGAGATATGGCATGGTAAGAAGCCAAGTCTGAATCATCTCAGAATTTGAGATTGTCTGGCTTATGTCAAGAGACAGCAGACAGACAAGTTAGAGTTCAAATCTTTTAGAGCTCGGTTCGTAGGATATCCTAAAGAGTCATTAGGATACTATTTTTATATTTCGGAAGATCACAATATGATTGTGAGTCAAAATGCTATTTTTCTTGAAAAATAGTTTATTCAAGATGGTGGCATCGGAAGAATAATTAAGCTCCAGAAGAATGTCTCCCAAGAGCAACGAGCTAAAAAACCTGAGGAACCAAATCAATCAAAACCAGTCCTAACACAATCTCTTCCACCTCGTAGATCGACTAGGGTTTTTCGTCCTTCTAAAAGGTACTTAGGTACTATACAAGAGGATGTAGAGAAAATGTTCCTCATGAAAAATGAGATTCATGGTGATGATCTCAAGACCTATGACGAGATGATATCAAATATCGACTCTGAGAAATGGTTAGAGGCAATGAGTTTAGAAATTGACTCGATGTGCTCAAATCAAGTCTGAATCTTGGTAGATCTACCTGAAGGTATTATACCTATTGGGTGTAAATGGATCTTCAAGAGAAAGATAGGTGTAGATGAAAATATGGAGACATTCAAGGCTAGGCTCGTAGCGAAAGGTTATAGTCAGCGCGAAGGCATTGACTATCAGGATACCTTCTCGCCCGTAGCCATGCTAAAATCCATCCGCACATTACTTGCTGTTGCAGCCTATTTTGATTATGAAATATGGCAGATGGATGTGAAAACGGTGTTCTTAAATGGATATCTTGAGGAAGATATCTATATGGAATAGCCGCTTGGTTTCACATCCAGTGATGATGATCACAAGGTCTGCAAGCTACAAAGGTCCATTTATGGACTTAAGCAAGCATCTCGAAGTTGGAATACTCATTTCAATGATGTGATCAAAATGTTTGATTTCATCAAGAACAAGAAGGAACCATGTGTGTTCAAAAAGGTCAGTGGGAGTGCAGTTGTCTTCCTCGTATTGTACGTAGATGACATCCTCCTAATTGGGAATGACATTTTCATGTTGACCTCAGTCAAAGTATGGTTGTCTAAGGAGTTCTCTATGAAAGATCTAGGAGAGGATCCTTTATACTGGGTATTAAGGTCTATAGAGATAGACCAAATAGGATGCTCGGACTTTCACAGAAGATGTACATAGAGGAGGTGCTAAAAAGGTTTAGCATGAAAAACTCCGAAAGAGGTTTAGTACCTTTTAGACATGGCATTCGTCTCTCCAAGAAGATGTGCCCTAGCATACCTGAGGAGATTGAACGCATGAGCAAGATCCCTTATGCTTCGGTAATAGGGAGCCTCATGTATGTCATACTATGTACACAACCTGATATAGCCCATGCTGTGAGTGTCACAAGCAGATATCAGTCGAATCCAGGCGAAGAGCACTGGACTTCTGTGAAATGTATCCTTAAGTACTTGAGAAGGACTAAGGATATGTTTCTAGTCTTTGGGAATGAAGAACTCCAGATTCAGGGATATACAGACTCAGACTTTATGTCTGATATAGATGATCGAAAGTCGACATCTGGGAGTCTGTTCATTTGCAATGATGGTGCAGTCAGCTGGAAGAGTTCCAAGCAGACGGTGATTGCTGATTCCACCATGGAGGCAGAGTACATTGCTACATTGAAAGCTGCGAAGGAGGCATTCTGGTACAAGAAGTTTGCCGCAGAGCTTGGAGTGATGTCATCGGATGCCATCCCTCTTTACTGCGACAATAATGACGCCATAGCCCTAGCTAAGGAGCCAAGGTCTCACCAGAAGTCCAAGCACATCGAGCGGTGATTCCATTTGATCCGTGATTACCTCGAAAAAGATTATGTCAAGATTAAGAGAGTCGACTCCACAAATAATATGGCAGACCCGCTGACTAAGCCATTGGGCCAGCAAAAGATCGAAGCCCACCTTGAGAAGATGGGACTTAGATATGTAGCTAATTGACATTAGGTCAAGTGGGAGTTTGTTAGATGTGTGCCCTAGATGCCAGCTTGGTTGACACATTTTTGTACAAATCTAAGGGCAAATTTGTAATTTTGACTATAAATCAATAAATGAGTTATTCTTCTATCACATTATGTACATTGTATCTGTGATACATCCTTTGAGTTAGTAGAAATGTCAATTCATATTTTCAAGAGTTGAAAATTTAAGGCATGAATTTACATAACTAACTCATAAATAGCTCCTAACCATAGGATCATCACGAGGATGGTGATCGATCTGGAAGGTTGGTGTATGATCGCTTCTTTAGGATAGATGTATCTTAAGCTATGGTGTGAAGACATCGGAGCGAGAGTACAGGTATTCGTTGAGAACGAGAGTACTGAGCGTGACCATATCGAGCAGTCATAAGGAAGTCTACTTTCTCGTCGATGACTAGCTCGATGCTATAGTTGTGTCTGATTCTTTGATCTGAGGTGCATCGATAGTTCATCTTGAGTGTGTTATAGTTTGACTATACCATAACTCGGTCTTCTAGCCATTCGAAATCTTGAGGTGTATGTTGGTTGTAGCATATTCATTGTAGGAACTAGGTCGCACCAAGATGGGATCTATCAACCTCGGTAGATGAGAGGAGTAGTCCTATGATGATCGAAAGATCGAGTCCTTAAGTCCATGGCCATGACAAAGTGAAATAATGAAAAAGAAGTTTTCCATTGGAGTTTCACATCGGACTCGGATCGATCGATTGATTCATATGACTGATGTTGGGTTTGACGAGTTCACCTTAACCCTAATTCAGTCGGGACTCATGATAGAGGAACTCAATCATACTGGCAGCTACACCAAGAGGTTCGTCTTCAGTTCTGATGGGTTGCCACCACATACTACTAGGTGTCACTGGTAGATTTTGAGAGCAATTAGAATGATATTAATGATCGATCATTCTAATTGTCTGAATCAGAAGAGTTCTGGTCCATCGAAAGAAATTTCGATGATATCGATGATGAGATCATGACATATCTCATTACCATACGGAATTGAACCTAACTGGGTCACACAAACAAAGGTTAGGGTCTGGATGTCATCAATTGGACTAACCCAATTGATTTGGATAAGATCTAATTAGGTTCAAAAGAATCATGCTAGCACACGATTGAGCCTAACTTTCTCCTCGTGTAATCTCTTCTATCTCTACTGAGCCAAATATGATTTGACTCATCCAGAGAACCTTGAAAAGGTTTCTCTCAGTCTAAATAAAGTTTGTCCAGCTCAAAAAAGGCTTGTCTTAATTCATGAGATGAATTTAAGACAAGCACTTGCTAATTCCTATCACCTGCCAATTTCATTTTAGAACATCTGTCAAATGTTGACATATGGGTCTTAAACTGAAGAGAGCTCATTGAAAAATTTTTATGGAGTGTCCACATGCCAAATCTACATTGAATTGGGCATCATAATCAGATTATGGCGTAAGCCCAATTGGATTAAAGTGGGCGCCCCAAATGGATAAGAATGGAAGGTGTCTTGATCAACATGGACTCTTGGATGCCATCTCCCTTGTGCTTATCCATTGTTGGTGCCAACTTTTGGAGATAAAGTAGGGTTCTTATCTGATGTGATCAGATGACATCACTGAAGCGAAAATTTAGTGCAGGGGCAAAATGGTAATTTTAAAAATTTTTCAAAATTACTATTTTATAGTAAAATTATTAATTAATCTCATTAATTAATACTAATTAACCCTACACTAAGATCTAAATATGATACAACAGCATGCATTTAAATTTAAAATTCAAATTTGAATCAGTAAACGTTTTACAGTACTGTGTTCAGAACACATCACCTTTTGCGGGTAGTCGATCACCGCAATCTGATCACCGTCGGGGGGCTCTGATCGTCATGTCACAGCCACACAAATGTCAGGCCTCTGCGGATCGTCCACACGAAGCTCCCATCTTATCAGCTCCTCACGAATGCTAGTTCGTGATTTCACCCTTTTGATGGCAGATGTTGATCGAACTCCTTCGATCGATGTGTGCTGACTTCTCAGATACTCCGGATCATCTACACAGTTACTTGAGAGGCTGATGGATCTCTCCCTGAAATTTGGTGGACTCACGACACTCGTGGCACACCAATCTCACTTCCCGAACCCTAGGTAGAAACCCTAGGGTACACACCAAAAATCCTGCGCCCAATTTTCTCTCTTTTCTTTCTTTTTCTCTCAGAAGGTTTTGGACCTTCACCTTTTGCAGAAGCCTTCCTCACACCCCAAAGTTTCTCTCCTAAAATTTCTATGCACGTCCCACCTTTCTCCTCTTTTTAAAACAACGTCGAACGTGTCTTATCCGCGTGAGAGGATAAAGACAAGAGGTTACACATTTGAATTCAAATCAAATTTGAATTCAAACAAAAACCAACTTATCCCTATCCTTTTGGGTGTGAGAAGAGAAGGGGCATGGCTCTTTGTGTGTAGAAAATGTTTCACGAGAAACCTTTTCTCGTGTAAGTAATGTGGCGCACAAAATGGATAAGGATGAAAGGGCAAGTGATAAGTTATCCATTCAAATTCAAACATGCTTTGAATTTGAATGGCTAACTAATTATTTTATCCATCCATATGGTGCACAAATGAGGGTGTGGGGAAGGGTTTTGCATGAGAAAAATTTCATGAGAAGTTTCTTCTCGTGAATTCAAATGGGTGCAAGGAAGTTGGGTGTCGCAGGGAATTTAAAACAAGGTGGTTTGATTCAAATTGAGCCAACCTAGTTTAAAATAGGTCAAGCACAATTAGACCAGATTAAACCCAACATAATTAGGCTTAATTAGGCTCAATAAAATCTTAATCAAATCAAAAATTAACTAAACCTAACCCCTGATCAAATCAGGGACTAAACCACCTTAGCGATTAGGTCAACATTTAACCTAATCGGGTCAATCCAAACTGAATCCAATTCAATTGGACTTGATCCAAAAATAATTACTCAATCAAATTGAGTTAATTAGTGATTAAATTACTAATTAAATCTCTCATAAATATTGAGTCCAAATTCGATGGACAATCAGGCATCAGAGACCATCGATATGAAACCCTGATCAAAGAGTTTAAATTTCAAATTCAAAATTTGAAATTCAAAATTTTGACCTCGGTACCCAAAATGTGTGGAACTCATGATCAGAGAATCCTAATTCTCAATCATAGAGTCCCAGATAGATAAGACTCATAATCAGCCATCAGATCAGAAAGGAACCTCTAATGTGTGTGACCCCGCAGGTTCGAACCTAAGCCGGTAGCACAGGAACCAATTCCTGTACTAATCGAAGTGACCATCTAGCAATGGTACCCGATGATCGGATAGGTTGAATAATCATAATCGCAACATTCAAAACCTACATGAATATGGTTACCGTATAATTCATCCCTTTTGACCCTTGTGTTTAGAACGACTCAGGGTTAAACTGTCAACCCTGATGATATCATCCGAATCGTGCTCAACTCAATTAGTCCTGTGACTCCTCACTAGGACTACCCTGGCCAAGGTTTTGCTAAATTGAAACACGACTGTACACAGCTCCTAAACTGGAGTGGTCAATCCCATCTTGACAAACGCACCGACAAGTCAAGTACTTGACTACACCCAGCAACCTTCCGTCACTGAATTAGAAATTCATGTAGTCCAGTGCCTAAGTGCAGTGAGTTGCTTGCAAGTCACCGTGGCGGTCTCAGGTCGGAGGGACATTTATATCCATATCCCATCAGAGCAAATCTTGACAGCAGAAATAGCTTCGGAGTTGGTCACGTTCAGTGCAGATGTACCATTACATCTCACCTGTATGCCATACCAGTGTCTCCACACTCTTTGGTTATGAGGACAACCAACCCATATGGCACACAACGACCTATGCTCGATAAACGTTGTCGTCCTTGGTAACAACGTATCATTTGGTCGCGAACATGTTTAAGGACTAAGCGACAAATCCTCCTTTGTCGAGTCTAAATAGTCCTAAGGACTTCACCACAACACAGGAGTTCATTAGAAGATGAAACATTTGTGATGAAAAAATACCAAAATAACTTTTATTTATTTATAATTCATGTACTAATACAAAAAGGAGCACAACCATCAACAGGCTGACGATTGGCTTTGGGACACTATTCCCAACAATCTCCCACTTGGCCTAAAGCCTATCGGTGCAGTATCTAATACCCATCTTCGACTTGTAGTCGTTGAACTCCTTCATCGCAATGGCTTTAGTGAATGGGTCGGCCAGGTTCTCCTTCCTGTCGATCTTCTGAAGGTCGACGTCACCTCGATCCACGATCTCTTGGATGAGATGGTAGCGGCGCAGAATATGCTTCGTCCGCTGGTGTGCCTTTGGTTCCTTCGCCTGAGCAATGGCTCCAGAGCTGTCGCAGTAGAGCAGAACTGGACCAACAAGAGAGGGTGCTACTCCGAGCTCGGTGATGAATTTTCTCAGCCACACCGCTTCTTTGGCAGCATCTGATGCAGCAATATACTCCGCCTCGCATACTGAATCAGCCACAGTGTGCTGCTTGGAACTCTTCCAGCAGACAGCCCCACCATTAAGGATAAAAATAAATCCTGACACACTCTTGCTATCATCGCAATTAGACTGGAAACTAGAGTCTGTAAACCCTATAAGTCTCAAGTCCGATTCACCATATATAAGCCACTGGTCCTTAGAATTTCTTAAATACTTCAGGATGGTTTTAACAACCTTCCAGTGATTCTCTCCTAGATCAAATTGGTATCTAGTCACTACCCCTAGTGAGTATGCCACATCTGGTCGTGTACATGTCATGGCGTACATGATAGATCCCACTACCGAAGCATATGGAATCCTACCCATACGCTCTCTCTCTTGAGGTGTTGTCGGACAATCCCTCTTCGAGAGAGAAATTCCATGGCCTATCGATAGATAGCCTTTCTTGGAATTTTCCATGCTGAACCTTTTCAGCATAGTATCAATGTACGTGGACTGGGATAAGCCAAGCAACTTTTTGGATCTATCCCTATAGATCCTCATCCCTAGGATGTAGGAAGCTTCTCCCAGATCCTTCATGGAGAACTGTGATGATAGCCAAATCTTTATTCCCTGTAATGTAGGGACATCATTCCCGATTAAGAGAATATCATCCACATACAATATAAGAAATACTACTACTGGACCATTAGCCCACTTATAAATGCAGGGCTCTTCTCCGTTCTTAACGAAGCCATACGTTTTGATCGTCCTATCAAAACGTATGTTCCAACTCCGAGATGCCTGCTTAAGTCCATAAATGGACCTCTGTAGCTTGCACACCTTAGACTCATCTGTGGATGTGAACCCTTCAGGTTGTATCATATACACCTCTTCGTCCAGCTCTCCGTTTAGGAAAGCTGTCTTCACATCCATCTGTCAGATTTTATAGTCCAGATGGGCAGCTATCGCAAGCATAATCCGAATGGATTTGAGTATTGCCATAGGAGAAAATGTCTCGTCATAGTCTATACCATAACGTTGACGATATCCCTTGACAACCAAACAGGCTTTATAGGTCTCCACCTTTCCGTCTGCGCCCCTCTTCTTTTTGAAGACCCACTTACACCCTATAGGTTTTACTCCTTCAGGTGGGTCAACCAATGTCCACACATCGTTGACCTTCATGGACTCCATTTCGAATTTCATGGCCTCTAGCCATTTCTCAGAGTCAGATCTCTGCATTGCATCCATGTAGGTGATCGGATCCTCATCATTTTCATCAAATTCGACAGGATCACCATCTCGGACCAAGAAACCATAGTATCTGTCCGGTTGATGTGGTACTCTACCAGACCGCCTTAAGAGTACATAATCAATGGGCTCCGGATCTAATCTAATCAAATCCGGTTCAGGTTCAGTAATATGTGTCGATTTTTCCACCTGTCGAACTTCATCAAATTTGACTTTAGAGGCAACAGTTCCTTCACTAAGGAACTCCTTTTCTAAAAAGATTGCCTTAAGGCTGACAAACACCTTTTGCTCATCAGCAAGGTAGAAATAATACCCTTTGGTCTCTTTTGGGTACCCTATAAAATTACACTTGTCAGACCTAGGTCCAAGCTTGTCTGTAATTAAATGTTTAACATAAGCCGGACACCCCCAAATCCTAAGGTGCGAGAGTACTGGCTTACGTCCTATCCATATCTCATATGGCATTTTGGCTACAGACTTACTCGAAACTCTATTTAGAAGGTAACAAGCCGATTCGAGCGCATATCCTCAGAGGGAGATCGGCAGACCAGCAAACTCCATCATGGATCGAACCATGTCTAATAGGGTCCGATTCCTCCTTTCAGACACACCATTATGCTGTGGTGTTCCAGGAGGAGTCCACTGAGAGAGAATCCCATTCTCCCCTAGATACGTCAGAAACTCATTGGAAAGGTATTCACCTCCTCGATCAGATCGAAGAGTTTTAATACACTTCTCAGTTTATTTTTCTACCTCATTTCAGAATAGTTTGAACATTTCAAATGATTCCGACTTATGCTTCATTAAATAGACATACCCATACCTAGATAGGTCATCTGTGAAGGTTATGAAGTAGAAAAATCCACCTCTTGCACTTGAGCTCATGGGTCCACGTACATCAGAATGTACCAGACCTAAGAGTTCACTGGCTCGCTCACCTTTTCTAGTAAAAGGTGACTTGGTCATCTTTCCAAGAAGACAGGACTCACAGGTTGGAAGTGATTCACAATCACTAACTTCAAGAATTCCTTCTTGAGTCAACCTGTTTATCCTATTCTTATTGATATGACCTAGCCTACAGTGCCAAAGGTAGACTTCTGACACATTATCTATTCTAGAGCGTTTATCAAATTTTTGAACCATATTAACAGGTTGTGATAGTAAGTAAATTCTATTATTTAATTGTCCAACAAATATTGTAACACCATTCAAAATGATATTGCAAATATTTTTTTTATTAAAAAATTATAACCATACATGGCCAAAAGGCCTATAGAAATAATATTTAATAAAAAACTTGGACAATAGTGACATTCACTCAGAATTACATTACGAGAATTGATTACAAGACTCATGATTCCTAAAGCTAGAACTGGAACTTTGCTTCCATCTCCAACATTCAGGAACCTTTCACCTTCATCAAATCTCCTACTGACCTGCAGACCCTGCATCGAATTATAAATATGATAAGGGCTTCCGGTATCCAATACCCAGGCAGTAGTATCACAAATCAAAAAGTTGCAAGGAGTTATCATATAATTACCTTGCTTCTTTTTTGGCCTGTTCGGATCCAGGGAGGCAATGTATTGAGGACAGTTCCTCTTCCAATGCCCGTGCTTCTTGCAAAAGAAGCACTCTGCCTGGCTCTGGTCGTGCTTGCGCTTCTTGGTCTGATCCCGTGCTACTGTCCCAGTATGAGATTGCACCTTCTTATTTTTCTTCTTCTTGTTCTTCTTCCCCTTCCCAAAGGGTTGACGACGAGAAGAAGACCCTCCCACTACATTCACCGACTCCTTATGGAGTTGGTGATCCTTCTCAAAGTTCTGCAGCAACCCCAACAATCCGTGGTAGTTTACTGCAGACTTTGTCATTCGAAAATGAGTAAGGAATGGGAGGAAAGACTTGGGCAAGGAATTAAGGATCGCATCCTTACCGAGCTGCTCGTGTAGAGGAAAGCCCAATTTGCTTAGGCGCTCAATCATCTCGATCATGTACAGTACATGATCAGTGACTGAGGCCCCATCCCTCATCCGAGCATTGAAAATGACACAACTAGTTTTGTGCCTTTCAACATCGTCAGGCGTGCCAAAGGAGTCGTTCAACATTTGAAGCATCTCCTGTGGCTGGGCGTTCTCAAACCTTCGGCTGAACTCGTCATTCATTGCTGCCAGCATAATACATCGAACGGTGGTGCGGTCATTGAGCCACTTCAAGTAAGTATCTCGGATTGCCTTACTAGCGTTCGGAGCTGGCTCCTCAGGTGCTGGATCCGTTACTACATAAAGGATCCGCTCATACTCAAGGACGATTTTCAATTTTCGATATCAGCTATCAAAATTGGGTCCCATGAGCTTGTCATTATCTAATAATGACCGGAGCGAGAGGGTAGTGGCCATAGCTGCTTAAAGGAAAACGAGACCTCTATTAGTACATAAATTAATACTAAAGACTTGGATTTTAGTCTAAAATTTTTCCCAATATTTTTACGAACTGGTAGCCTCATCCTCCAATTCGAGAAATTACTTTAATTCCTTAATGGGTACTAGAATCCACACAGACTACACACGAGCCCAACTTTGGTTGGTCAACCCATGTGCATCTATGGGTAGGTTCTTAACCAGTTGTTTCTCTAAACAACTTCTAGTAATTGATTTTGCCCCAGAACCTAATCAGTAGGCTTTGGCCTCCACTGAAAAGATCTGGTTAGGTCCAACCATTAACATGACTTAATTTAGTGAATCGGACCAATAAATGATCAGGCCCGACTTTGGCCGGCCAACCTAACCACCATCAGAAAGACTCAATCAAATTATCATATTATGAATAATAATTCTATTAGCCAATGAGCACCAGGCCTTTGGGCCTCCAATGATCATTGAACTAATGGACTCATTATCACTCACTTAATGGGAGGCTATGACTTAGTTATCATTATAACTTAATCATTTTAGGGACCTAATAATTTTGAGGATTTTATTAAAGAATAGTAGAGAAGAAATCATCCAGCCAATTTCAATCCTCCCACTGACTTCACCAAGTCAGATTAAAAAAAAATTTAATTAAAGCTGGCATTAGGAGCACCTAAATCAGTCACACTGATTTACCTAATGACATGGGTGAGCTCTAATCACCAAGTGATCTAATCAAAATCTAACTTACCAGATTGGCCAGGTAAGTGAGATCAGTGGTGGGGATTTGCCATTAACTCGTCAATGATCGAATCAATGCGAGTAGCTCCCGCTGAAGAACCACTGGTCAAAACTGCCGAACTTACCTTAGACACCAACCGGTTCATTAGTTTTAATTTTGATCAACTTAGTAAATAGGGCTCCACCGCGTAGCCATGAATTAAGTCCATCTTGGTCTAGTTAAAGACATGGACCCATTCAACTACAACTATTGAAGTTGAGTCTAGAGTATCCTTGACCTAATCTAATTCAACTTTTGATTACATTTGACCAATTACTCCATTTAGTCCATTTTTTAAACTAACCTTAGGTCTAACCCAATTATGGACCTAATTCATCTAACCCATTGACCCACAAGTTAATGCAATTGTCTTAGGTCTTAATTCACAATTCTAGACCTACTAGACAACACTTAATTCTTTTAATTAAGTACTTGGGCTGATGGGTCAGGGTTTGGTATTTTGAAAATAATTTTTAAATTTGAAAGATTTTATTTTCTGTTCACCAAATGTGTTAACTCATTTCACAAACGGGTCAGCACATTTCATAAACAGCAATTCTATTGCTCATTTCATAACAGAAAATAACTCAAAATAAATCATAAATTTTTTTTTAGATCTAATCTAACACATTCATGATAAATTTCTTAATTAAGTCCTTTCGCTGCTTCATCGGTATGGGATATAATTGCATCGGCACCCCTACCGTCATAGGAGACCCCATCGAATGGGAAGAGAGGGCCTTTAAACCCTACTTTTCTCCTATGACCGGACGGCCATGGCAACCAACCCAATTAGATTACTTGCTACTTGGATCAAGTATATCTAAATATACCAATTTCAAAATTTAAATTTTGAATTTCAAATTTCAAATTTTAAATTTCAAATTTGAGATTTCAACCAAATTTTAAATTTCGAATTTCCAATCTTTGAATTTTAAATTTTGAATTTTGAATTTCAAATTTTAAATTTTGAATTTCAAATTTCAAATTTGAGATTTCAACCAAATTTCAAATTTTAAATTTTAAATTTTGAATTTTGAATTTTAAATTTCAAATTTCAAATTTGAGATTTCAACCAAATTTCAAATTTCAAATTTTGAATTTCAAATTTGAAACTTCTAACAAATTTCAAATTTCAAATTTCAAATTTCAAATTTCAAATCTTTTTGAATTTTGAATTTTGAATTTTGAATTTCAAATTTAAACTTATAGATTACACCTTAATCTACGCATGCATATGTATATCATATTCTAGAACCTGGCTCTGATACCATTTGAAGCGAAAATTTAGTGCAGGGGCAAAATGGTAATTTTAAAACTTTTTTAAAATTATTATTTTATAGTAAAATTATTAATTAATCTCATTAATTAATACTAATTAACCCTACACTAGGATCAAATATGATACAACAGCATGCATTTAAATTTGAAATTCAAATTTGAATCAGTAAATGTTTTACAGTACTGTGTTCAGAACACATCACCTTTTGCGGGTAGTCGATCACCGCAATCTGATCACCGTCGGAGGGCTCTGATCATCACATCATAGCTACACAAATGTCTGGCCTCTGCGGATCATCCACACGAAGCTCCCGTCTTATCAGCTCCTCACGAATGCTAGTTCGTGATTTCACCCTTTTGATGGCAGATGTTGATCGAACTCCTTCGATCGATATGTGCCGACTTCTCGGATACTCCGGATCATCTGCACAGTTGCTTGAGAGGCTGATGGATCTCTCTCTAAAATTTGGTGGACTCACGACACTCGTGGCACACCAATCTCACTTTCCGAACCCTAGGTAGAAACCCTAGGGTACACACCAAAAACCCTGCGCCCAATTTTCTCTCTTTTCTTTCTTTTTCTCTCGAAAGGTTTTGGACCTTCACCTTACGCAGAAGCCTTCCTCATGCCCCAAAGTTTCTCTCCTAAAATTTCTACACATGTCCCACCTTTCTCCTCTTTTTAAAACAACGTCGAACGTGTCTTATCCGCGTGAGAGGATAAAGACAAGAGGTTACACATTTGAATTCAAATCAAATTTGAATTCAAACGAAAACCAACTTATCCCTATCCTTTTGGATGTGAGAAGAGAAGGGGCGTGGCTCTTTGTGCGTGGAAAATGTTTCATGAGAAACCTTTTCTCATGTAAGTAATGTGGCGCACAAAATGGATAAGGATGAAAGGGCAAGTGATAAGTTATCCATTCAAATTCAAACATGCTTTGAATTTGAATGGCTAACTAATTATTTTATCCATCCATATGGTGCACAAATGAGGGCGTGGGGAAGGGTTTTGCGTGAGAAAAATTTCATGAGAAGTTTCTTCTCGTGAATTCAAATGAGTGCAAGGAAGTTGGGTGTCGCAGAGAATTTAAAATAAGGTGGTTTGATTCAAATTGAGCCAACCTAGTTTAAAATAGGTCAAGCACAATTAGACCAGATTAAACCCAACATAATTAGGCTTAATTAGGCTCAATAAAATTCTAATCAAATCAAGAATTAACTAAACCTAACCCCTGATCAAATCAGGGACTAAACCACCTTAGCGATTAGGTCAACATTTAACCTAATCGGGTCAATCCAAACTGAATCCAATTCAATTGGACTTGATCCAAAAATAATTACTCAATCAAGTTGAGTTAATTAGTGATTAAATCATTAATTAAACCTCTCATAAATATTGAGTCCAAATCCGATGGACAATCAGGCATCAGAGACCATCGATATGAAACCCTGATCAAAGAGTTCAAATTTCAAATTCAAAATTTGAAATTCAAAATTTTGACCTCGGTATCCAAAATGTGTGGAACTCATGATCAGAGAATCCTAATTCTCAATCATAGAGTCCCAGATAGATAAGACTCATAATCAGCCATCAGATCAGAAAGGAGCCTCTAATGTGTGTGACCCTGCAGGTTCGAACCTAAGCCGGTAGCACAGGAACCAATTCCTGTACTAATCGAAGTGACCGTCTAGCAATGGTACCCGACGATCGGATAGGTCGAATAATCGCAATCGCAACATTCAGAACCTACGTGAATATGGTTACCGTATAATTCATCCCTTTTGACCCCTGTGTTTAGGACGACTCAGGGTTAAACTGTCAACCCTGATGATATCATCCGAATCGTGCTCAACTCAATTAGTCCTGTGACTCCTCACTAGGACTACCCTGGCCAAAGTTTTGCTAAATTGAAACACGACTGTACACAGCTCCTAAACTGGAGTGGTCAATCCCATCTTGACACACGCACCGACAAGTCAAGTACTTGACTACACCCAGCAACCTTCCGTCACTGAATTAAAAATTCAGGTAGTCCAGTGCCTAAGTACAGTGAGTTGCTTGTAAGTCACCGTGGCGGTCTCAGGTCGGAGGGACATTTATATCCATATCCCATCGGAGCAAATCTTGACAGCAGAAATAGCTTCGGAGTTGGTCATGTTCAGTGCAGATGTACCATTACATCTCACCTGTATGCCATACCAGTGTCTCCACACTCTTTGATTATGAGGATAACCAACCCATATGGCACACAACGACCTATGCTCGATAAACGTTGTCGTTCTTGGTAACAACGTATCATTTGATCGCGAACATATTTAAGGACTAAGCGACAAATCCTCCTTTGTCGAGTCTAAATAGTCCTAAGGACTTCACCACAACACAGGAGTTCATTAGAAGATGAAACATTTGTGATGAAAAAATACCAAAATAATTTTTATTTATTTATAATTCATGTACTAATACAAAAAGGAGCACAACAGTCAACAGGCTGACGATTGGCTTTGGGACACTATTCCCAACAATCACTCCACCAATCAGAATTTTTTCAAAATTTATTGGAATTTTCTGATTGATCGAATGATGTGGCACAGCGCAGCACACAAGGTCTATAAAATCCCTGTCTGTGCCTAGGGTTTGTAAGTTTCTGCTCAATACCCAGCCAAAATGAGAATCTTCTCCTCTTCTCCATATCCTCCCTACTTTCCTCTCTCCCCTCTTCACATCCAAGGAGTTGGACATCCATCTGGCAAAGGTCCAAGGCATGGTGACGCCTGAAACAGGAAGGCTACAGGACATCTTCGACAGACTGCTACTCCAACTTCAGAAGAAGTTCTGAAGTACTTTCAAATCAGATAGAGATCTGACTTTTGGAGCATAGATTCGTGAGGAGAAGACATTCCAGGTCCTGCCTGAGTGGATACCGATAGAGGCCAGGCGCTTGCATGGCTACATCAGAACCTCGGACTGTGCTGAGATCATCTACAGGGTAATCAGATTACCCTTGAGGTATGTCTATACTTCTCATACTTTTAGATTTAATTTTAGATTTTAAATATCAGATAATAAAATTAGATCTAACAGACATTAGATCTAAAATAGCGTAGGATAAAATTTTTAAATTATTTCATCCCAGATTTGATGAAATCTAGAAGATCCTACAAAAGAAAAAGGTGATTTTTTCTTCAAGATACTGGCTTTAAACTCGAATACTACTGTCCGACGACCCTCTTGAGGGTAGGAGGAAATGCTCGATAGAGGATAGCATCAAATCTCCCTGGAGGAGCATCGCCGCCTTAAAAATCTCCACATGGTTGATGGGGCCGGCAGTTCCGTCGTAGACCTCTAGCTGGGGCAGCTTGAAGTGCCGAGTGAGTAGCTCCTGCACTATCCTCGGTGCAAAGGGTGGCTCACTATTAAACCCCTCATAGGGCTGCACCGAGGAGTGGTTATTATTGAGAGCATTCTGAATCTTCTTTTCTATCTGCTTGTCGAGCGCCTAAAACCACCTTTCGATATCGAGATCTTGGGTAGTGCAGGCCTCGAAATACTATGGAGAATAGTGATCAGGGGTTGAATCATGCCCCAACCGCAGACTAGGAGACCATCGTCTGGCCGACTGCTGGGCCCTAGGATGGCTGTAATGAGTCTCTCCTCTCCAAACTTGAGGCACACATGGCTCTGGCTATAGCGATGGCTGAGGAGCCAAGTATAGATCCAGATTTGGTGGGGGTGCCATGGCAGGAAGCACTGATGGTGTCGCTGAGATAATCACCAGTTGCACCGCTGAAGGGGGTACAGGGGTAGCTTGAGTAGACTGCTGCGCCATTGGGAGAGGCGCAAGAACAGTCTAGACCACTTGAAAAGTGGCCGTCAAGTTTTGGACCTACTGGATGAGCAAGTTGAATTAATCCACCATGACCAGCACCGGTTGGGCTGGCGAAGGAGTCTCGATCATCGATTGTTGTACCCGACTGTTGGCTTGGCTCTCTGTCCGACAAAAGATGGCGGTATTGAAAAGCTAGGATGATGCTTGTTTTGGAGGCATAATGAAGATTACGCCCTTCATCTGTTGTTGCTTGATTCGGTCGAGATCAGAGAGAGGGCAAATGAGCCTCAGCAGGGATATTAATGCTTGAGTGATCTGCAAAACAAGTCTGAATTGGAGGATTTTGCTCCGACGAGGATCCGCCGATTTTCAACTCAGATTCAGAGAATAAAGAAGCAGCAATCAGTTCTCTGAGAGGGATTATTTAACTTATCTTGGTCCTCAGGACTTGGGTCGCTTATATAGAATGCTGTCGAATAGCTGATCACACAGTTGTGAGATTGTGCGATCCTGAGATTGCAGGGTATGCTATATAACGGACAAGATATTTCAGCCCTCAATCGCTTCCGCGAGATTAGAGGAATTGGTTATGCCTGAGTCTATCTACTCAGAGCGGACAGCTATTGTGCACATCAAGAGACGAGTCGGCTGTGATAACAGGGGCAGCCTATGCGCTAAGTTATTAGCCTGTCGAGGTAACGGGGGTAACTTACACGCTGGCCAGACCATGCGACAGATTAGATGTAAGTAGTTTTGCTTTGCATATGGCTTTGTATATCTTAGCTCTGCTCTTGGGTCAGTAGTTTCGATGATAATTGGAAGATCTGAGATATTCTATGGTTGGCAAGCTGATCTGAGATACCTATGATAATCATCGTAATAAATATGATATATTATTTTAAAATAATTATAGTAAATAAGATGTTAGCAATAATTTTGGATGCATATTGATTGCTGCAAAAGAGATTTTGGATGTTTCAGTATTTAAAAAATAATAAAATAAAATAAAAAAATTAAAAAAAATAACATATGGAATGATAAGAATTGATAAAATAATAATAATAATATATATTTTTTTTTTATGAAGGACATAATTTTCATCAATTTTAGATTTAAAAAATTAAGGACAACTATATTAAACTTTTACGGTGTTGGAAAATAATGTAACTTTTATTATTAATTATGATGTGATTGAGTTGATGGCTGAGAGCAGCGGTTCATCCAGGAAGAGATGCTCTCCATCTCAAACTTTCTCCACCGTATTCCGGCGATCTAAAAGAATTTCTCGACAACGTATTCTTGGGATTTCAAAGGATTTCTATATTTAACGTACTCTCTCTCTCTCTCCCCCTTATCCTATGCAGCTTGTAACCACCACGCGTCGACACCCCATTCGCTGGACCACCAACAGGACTCAGCTTTCACACACCCTTCTTTTTCTTCCCTCCCCGCCCGCCCACCCCCGGTCCCTTCCCATCTCCTTCCTTTCCCCTTTCACCTCAAGGGTAAGGGTTAGGGTTGGGGTTTCTCCATCAGGCAGAAGAGATCGAGAGATCCAGTGGATCGAGAGATGGGTTCGGCCGCGGCCGCCATCCCGAGCTCTCTGGTGCAGGAAAGCTTCGAGGAGCTGGAGAGGCAGCGGGAGCTGATCACGAGCTGCACTCTTCTGTGGAAGGAGCTCTCCGACCACTTTTCCTCCCTGGAGCGCGACCTCCAGCTTAAGTCCGAGTCCCTCCGTTCCAAGCGCCAGTCCCTCGACCTCTCCACCCAGCGCTCCCTCGCCTCCCTCCACCACCGCGAGCTCTCCATCGATGGCGCCGTGGACCTCGCCCTCGCCAAGGTCAACGAGCGCCGCGATGCCGCCCTTCTCGCGCTCTCTTCCCCCGCCTCCCCCCTTGACAGTAATAACGGCAACGATCTCCCTGGCAAACTCCGATCTTTCTGCACGACGATGGACTCTGACGCCTTCTGGGAACTCGTCGTCTCCAAGCGCAAGGAGGTCGAGCTCCTCCGATCGGAGCTTCCGCTGGCTCTCGCCAACTGCATCGATCCCCCCAAGTTCGTCATGGACGCCATCTTCAAGGTCTTCCCCGTCGATCACCGGGGGACGGCCGCCAAGTCCCCCAACGATCTCGGCTGGGCCTGCGTGCTGATCCTGGAATCCCTGGTTCCGGTCCTGTCTGACCCGGAGCTGGGGACGGCCCGTCTGCTGGTGACGCGCAGCATGAGGGAGCGAGCGAGCGAGATGGCGGACGCGTGGAAGGAGGGCCTGGAGCAGCGCGGGGGGATCGAGAGCGCCAAGCCGCCGGACGCGCACACATTCCTCCAGCACGTGGTGACCTTCGGTATCGCGGCGAGGGAGGACAGAGACTTCTACCGGAGGCTCGTGGTCAGTTTCGCATGGCGGAGGCAGATGCCCAAGCTTGCCCTCTCCTTGGGGCTCGAGGATAGGATGGCCGGTATGGCTTTTTCTTTTTTCTCTTTTTAATCTGTCCAGTTCCTCTGTCGCTTACATTCAGGTGTCCCTCCTCCTCTGTTTCTATTGGTGCTTCCCATTCGCCTAATTTGGTTAACAGAACTTAGCAGCAGTAGCAGGGATTATTAGTTGGAGCATATAAGGGAATCAACTCATAGCATTCTAGTGAATTTCTTGGGAGATATATATTGCAGTTTGTGAAACAAAGGACAAATGCAATTATTGTTATTGTAAAATCTAAGGCTCTCCTCTCTCTCTAGAGAGAGGTGCTGTGAATTGAGAGGTACGCTTGTTATGTGGATCTGATGTTTAAACTTGGGGTTCTTATTAATATATCTGTATGAGTCTTCCAGCTCGCTTGACAATAGGGAGTTTAAGATTTGATAATATAAAAATTCTTTCCGATGATAACCTGTGGAAAGATTTGGTGTGTCCTTTAAGATTCCTGTTTTATTTGCTTTTGCTTTTGAAGAATTGTGGGGGTGCTATTTTGGTGTCTGGATGGTAAATGATTAAGAGGATGTTAAGGCAATTGTTGATGCATTAACTTGGCTTAGAATTTGATGGAGAGTAAAAGGATCTCTCACAATCTTGATATTGTTGTCTTCATGCTTATCTAGTTCTATGAATCTGAGATCCCCTACTGGATGTGATAACAGAGTCTGAATGGGAGTAATGATGAAGTGGATGTAATTGCTGTATTGCATCTTCTTGCCTTGGAAACCAATGAGCAAAAGTTTTTTAACAATATTGAGATTGTTATAGTTTATGCTCATTGGGAGACTAAAAATTAGTGCAAACAAGCATGTGGGGAATGGTAGAGGTTTGGCTCCACAGTCCTTGTTCCTGGTACCTTTGCAATACTCTAGGGCCTCATGATCTTGTAGATGTTATCTGGCATCTTTTCTGCATCATAGTCTGTTTAGGTGAGAAGGTGGGCCTGGGGGATGTTTCAACAGCACGTGTTTCCATCAAGATGGTCTTTGTTGTATCTGTTACATTAGTAGTATTATATCCCTGTTAATTATATAATCGTATTGCAGGCACATGTACCTTGTCATAGAAGATGGATTTGGGACCTTACATGATAACTTCAGGCATATATGACAGCAGCAGGATGCTTTGTTTTGTGGTGCTACTGCCTATCGATATTATGCTGTTACATTTGTGCGGATCCATTAGTTTCCAGTCTCTATTGACCATTAAATGCTTCCTTCTAATTTAACTCAGAAGTTCCATGTGCCCAGCAAATTGCCATCTATTTATTCATGACAACAAAAGAAAATGAAGGCATTTATACATGTTTTTGTGAGGTTTCACTTAGTGCTGTTTAGATAAAGAGAGTGCCTGTGGATTGTGTTGGGCCTATCAAATATGGTGGCTTGCATAAATTGTAGCCTATTTGATAATCCTTTATTTACAACAGGCCACTTCTCACTCAAGATTACTTTGAAAATCTGATTTTGCATTATACATTTATGAACCTTGGATTGAGGACCTATATTGCAAATGTTGATGGCTGAGTTTCCAGATCTTGAGAATGACATTGCTGATGTATATAAGCATTACTGGGCTCTTAAACATATTATTAGATCTCCAAATTTTTCTGAAAAAAATGTGCTACTAACTGCTTTGTGCTATTTAATATATTTGATAAAATCTGTATAATCATTTGTTATGAGCTTCACAAATGATCTGCATTCTTTATGTACTTTGTCTTTGCTTCATGATGTAAAATTATTTGTCATTAATCTTTACTATTAGAGTTTTTTTGGGCTTGAATATTAAATTAAGTTGGTGGCAGTAAAACAAGGTGCTGCTTCTGACAGATCACTTCTTCAGCTGGTTCTTTTTTTGGGAGAACAATGTTGTGTTTGTTGAGATACTTAAGTTCAAAAATCATTGTGCTTTTATCTGCAGATATAATTGAGGAACTAATTAGTAAGGGTCAACAGCTTGATGCAATAAACTTTGCCTATGAGGCTGCTCTTCAGGACAAATTCCCTCCTGTACCATTACTGAAATCCTTTTTGAAAGATTCAAAGAAGGGTACCTCTTCAAGCTCAGAGGACCGCAACAGCTCTGGGCAAGCTGTGGTATGTCTACCCTTGCTCGTTTTGCTTTGTTATGTATTTATAAAACTAAAAAAAAAAAAATCCCATCCAGATCTTCAACCTCTAACTGAGTTTTTGTTATCTTTCTAGTAAAGTGTGCTTTTAAATGTTTTGCTATTCTGTGTGTAATTATCTTTTGAGTTGGATAATTCATTTTTTCAAGTGAGATATGTTGCTGTATGCCTGATTCATCAAGTGGTCCCATCATTGGTCCAGTGATAGTCTAATCATAAGATTGGATTGAATCTGCTAAAGGGTGCTTTATGCAGATTCTGTAGTTCATATATTATTCCCCATTGATGTAGGAAGTTAGAGAACCTCAATTGTTTCCATTGCAGGGAAATGGCAGCCGCAAGGAACAGTCAGCGCTCCGGGCTGTTATGAAATGCATTGAGGACCATAAACTTGAAGCTGAGTTCCCCTTGGAAGACCTCCAGAAACGATTCGAGAATTTGGAGAAGGCCAAGGTGGAGAAGAAAAAGCCATCTGGAGGTGGTCCTGCCAACAAGCGCACACGAGCCAATAATGGGGGGCCAATGCCTCCAGCCAAGGCTGGTCGTCTCACAAACAATGCCTATGTGTCATCTTTCCCTGCTGCTACGACGTTTGTGCGATCGCCATCAGCACACACCACTTATCCAGCAGCTGCCCCTCCTTATCCTTATGATAGGCCTACAGGACATGGGGTCTATGGCAGCCGAAGCCCTCCAACCGTTAGGGACCCATATGCATTTTCAACCGAGGAAGTAGCCCCTGCTGCTCTTGGCGCGTCTTACCCACCAGCTCCAATGAACTATCCTGCCTATGGTGGTTACAACAATGGTCTGGCAGGCTACAGCAATGGATTAGCACCATATCAGCAGGCTTATTATCGGTAAGAATGGCATCAAGGCTTTGGTATCAGGTCAAAGATAATCACTAATTATCTTGCTTGATGGCCTATTTTGTAGTGACTAACTACAAAGGTAGGGTTGTGTGTGCTTATTAGATGGTTTGGTTTTTAGTTCTTGTTTAGATCTGTTGTATTATGCGTTTGCTTAATGCATGTAAATGGATGGCAACTTGGATATATTTAAATCCGTGATTACTGAGCACTGGATATATCAAGATGTTTGAACTGTTGCAGGACAAGCTCTGGCATTATGTAATCAAATTTCAGTTTCATCCATTTATGATTATGCACATCTATGCAAACAAAGTCTCTGCATTCTATATTTCTTGCTTGACGACCTTGTGATCTGGCTTCATGTTGCATTTTATACTTAAATTTGTATAGGCTCTGTTTTCTGATATTCCCAACGCTATCTTGTACCTGATTTCGTATTTTTCCACGTCTCTCCTCGTTAGCATCTCTCTTTATCTTATGTTGTCTTTCAGGCGGCATCTCATGGCTAGTTCATTTAGGTGAAATCCAATTTTTAGCTTGCTGCTGATAGGACTGTCGTGCAGATGCCGAAAATTGCGCTGCCAAATATTCTTCGGTATGACTTTGGGTGGCAATTGGTTGGATACAGATGAGGTTGCATGCGTCGGGTCAAATATTTGCAAACTTAAACCTGATCCATCTTTTAAACGGATCAAACATCAAGATCTGAATCCGTATCTTTTTATTAGACAAATAACTTTGTATAATTTGTTTAATAAATTAGTTAAATCATATTAAATAAGTGTTAAACAGATTAAATGAATTTTCTTAACTATTTTGACGAAAGTGTACGCTATCTTTTGTAATCTCCCGTATTGTTGTATCGAACGTGATCTTTGGCCAGAATGGATGGATGTGGTGTTTTGGAGAAGTGCTGCTTATGTAGAATAACATTATGAGGAACACAAAGAACTCATCTTTTTCACTTATATAAATATTTATAATTTTTGGATTGTTAATATAATATATATTATAATTTAACTTTTTTCTCTTATAATGTATGTTGCCATTGAAATCCAAAAATAAGACTGGAGTAGTGGCACGTTCTCTTAGAAGAAAAATCTATAAGCAAGTTCTGATTGGAGTTGGCTTTGGTGGAGATCTTCCAATGATCGGAGTTGGCTTTGGTGGAGATCTTCCAACGCTTAAGTCAGATCACAGAAAAATAGAAGAGGAGTATATAAAGATTATGATTGCGTACCTTGGGAGGTCTCTTGTAGATTTTTTTATAGGTTGAAGTCGTATGACCGTCGATAGAAATCATGGGCCCAATTCAGGCACAACGTAGTGAGATTTTCGGTTGAAATTGATGGGGTGGTATCGTGAAGAAAAAATTCATCCGATCTGATCAGATGGTCGGGTGCATCTGAAAAATTTTCTATAATTCACTATCATAATATTTTTTTTTATTTGAAATGCAGTGGAATCGGGATCAAAATCTTTAGGAGATTCTCGAATCCATTCCTCGCGAGGTCTGAAAGCATTAGCCCTCTACTTTGCGCGCACGCCACTCTACAGGGAAGCTAGATGATTTTCTTGACGTCAATCTTTAGAAGGGAAAGAAGGAGAAGCCGTTGAGATCTTTGTTGGGAATAGTGTCCCAAAGCCAATCGTCAGCCTGTTGACGATTGTGCTCTTTCTTGTATTAGTATATGAATTATAAATTAATAAAAGTTATTTTGATATTTTTCATCATAAATTGTTTCATCTTCTAATGAACTCCTGTGTTGTGGTGAAATTCTTAGGACTATTTAGACTCGACAAAAGAAGATTTGTCATTTAGTTCTTAAATCTGTTTGCGACCAAATGATACGTTGTTACCAAGGACAACAACGTTTATCAAGCATAGGTCGTTGTGTGCCATATGGGTTGGTTGTCCTCTTAACCAAAGAGTGTGGAGACACTGGTATGGCATACAGGTGAGATGTAAGGGTACATCTGCACTGAACGTGACCGACTCTAGAGTTTTTTCTGCTGTCAAGATTTGCTCCGATGGGATATGGGTATAACTGTCCCTCCGATCTGAGACCGCCACGGTGACTTGCAAGCAACTCACTGCACTTAGGCACTAGACTACCTGAATTTCTAATTCAGTGACGGAAGGCTACTAGGTGTAGGCAAGTACTTGACTTGTCGGTGCGTGTTGTTGGGAATAGTGTCCCAAAGCCAATCGTCAGCCTGTTGACGATTGTGCTTTTTCTTGTATTAGTATATGAATTATAAATAAATAAAAATTATTTTGATATTTTTCATCATAAATTATTTCATCTTCTAATGAACTCCTGTGTTGTGGTGAAGTCCTTAGGACTATTTAGACTCGATAAAGGAGGATTTGTCGTTTAGTCCTTAAACCTATTCGCGACCAAATGATACGTTGTTACCAAAGACAACAACGTTTATCAAGTATAGGTCGTTGTGTACCATATGGGTTGGTTGTCCTCTTAATCAAGGTGTATGGAGATACTGGTATAGCATACAGGTGAGATATAAGGATACATCTTTACTGAACATGACCGACTCCGGAGCTTTTTCTGCTGTCAAGATTTGCTCCGATGGGATATGGGTATAACTGTCCCTCCGACCTGAGATCGCCACGGTGACTTGCAAGCAACTCACTGCACTTAGGCACTAGACTACCTGAATTTCTAATTTAGTGATGGAAGGCTGCTGGGTGTAGTCAAGTACTTGACTTGTCGGTGCGTGTGTCAAGATGGGATTGACCACTCCAGTTCAGGAGCTGTGTACAGTCGTGTTTCAATTTAGCAAAACCTTGGTCAGGGTAGTCCTAGTGAGGAGTCACAAGACTGTTTAAGTTGAGCATGATTCGGATGATCTAATCAGGGTTGACAGTTTAACCCTGAGTCGTCCTAAACACAAGAGTCAAAAGGATGAATTATACAGTACCATATTCACATAGGTTCTGAATGTTGTGATTGCGACTATTCGACCTATCCGAACGTCGGGTATCATTGCTAGATGGTCACTTCGATTAGTATAGGAATTGGTTCCTGTACTACCGGCTTAGGTTCGAACCTGCGGGGTCACACACATTAGAGGTTCCTATCTGATCTGATGGCTGGTGAAGAGTCCAAATGCTCGTGGACTTTGAGTCCTACATGTTTGGAACTTTGTGATCAAGAATCAGGATTCACTAATCACGAGTTCCACACATTTTAGGTACCGGGGTCAAGAGTCCCACTGGTTTGGAACTTTTTGATCAGAGTTTCATATCGATGGACTCTGATGTCCGATTGCCCATCGAATTTGGACTCAGTATTTATGAGAGGTTTAATTAGTGATTTGATCGCTAATTAACTCAATTTGATTGAGTAATTATTTTTGGATCAAGTCCAATTGAATTGGATTCAGTTGGGTTTGACCCGATTAGGTTAAGTGTTGACCTAATCGCCAAGGTGGTTTGGTCCCTGATCTGATCAGAGATTGGGCTTAATCAATTTTTAATTTGATTAGAATTTTATTGAGCCTAATTAAGACTAATTAAGTTGGGTTTAACTTAGTCTAATTGTGCCTAATCTATTTTGATTAGGTTGGCTCAATTAGGTTGAAACCACCTTTTGAATTCTCTCCTTGCGCCACCTCACTCATCTGCGCCCATTTGAATTCACAAGAAACAACTTCTCGTAAATTTTCTCCTACGAAGAAGCCTTCCACGCCCCTCCATTTGTGCGCCATTTGGGTGGATAAAGATGGTTGGTTGGCCATTCAAATTTAAATGAAGTTTGAATTTGAATGGATAACTAATCCATGTGCCACCTAGCCTTATCCATTTGTGCGCCATTTGCTTTACACGAGAAAGAGTTTCTCGTGTAAACTCTCCACGCACAAGGGAGCCCACGCCCTTCTCTTCTCATGCCAAGAGTGGATAAGGATGTGTTGGTTAGCATTTGAATTCAAATTCAATTTGAATTCAAATGAGCAACCACCTATCTTTATCCTCTCACGCATTTAAGACGCGTCTTGCATTGTTTTAAAAGTGAGAAGAAGGTGGGGCGTGCGTATGAGATTTCTGAGAAAGAAAAGTGGGCGTGAGGAAGCTTTCTACATGATTTTGAAAAGTTCAAAAATTTCAAGAGGAAAGAAAAGAAAGAGAGTGGGCGCAGGCTTTTCGGAGAGTACCCTAGGATTTTCGTCTAGGGTTCGGAAAGTGAAAAAGTAAGCTACGAGTGTCGTGAGCTCACCAAACTTCAGGGAGAGCTTCATCAACCTCTCAAGTATATCTGCTGATGATCCAGAGCATCCAAAAAATTGACAGATCAAGATCGAAGGAGTTCGATCAGCATCAGCCGTCAAAAGGGTTCTGCAATGAACTAGCATTCGTGAGGAGCCGATCAGATCGGAAGCTTCATATGGATGATCTGCAGAGGCCAGTTACACTGTGTAGCTGTATTGCGATGATCAGACCCTCCTGACGGTGATCAGATTACGGCGATCGACTACCCGCACGAAGGTAATGTGTTCTGAACATATAATAGTAAAATATTTACTGTAGAAGTTTAAATTTTAAATTTAAATGCATGCTATATATATCATATTTAGATCCTTATGTAGGGTCAATACATATTAATTAATTAGATTAATTAATAATTTTTACTATAAAATTATAATTTTGAAAAAGTTTTAAAATTATCGTTTTACCCCTGCATTAAAATTCACTTCAAATGATATCAGAGCTGGTTCTAAAATATAATATACATTTGCATGCATAGATTAAGTAGTAATCTAAAAGTTTCAATTTAAAATTTAAAATTTGAATTTAAAAATTTGTTCAAAATTCAAAATTCAGAAATTTGAAATTCAAAATTTGAAATTTGAATTTTGAAATTTGAAATTCAAAATTCAAAATTTAAAAATTTGAAATTCAAAATTTAAAATTTGAAATTTATTTGAAATTTTAAATTTAAAATTCAAAATTTAAAATTCAAAAATTGAAATTCAAAAATTTAAAAATTTGAAATTTGAAATTTGTTTGAAATTTAAAATTCAAAATTTGAAATTTAAAATTTGAAATTTGAAATTTAAATTTTGAAATTAGTATATTTAGATATACTTGATCCAAGTAGCAAGTAGTCTAATTGGGTTGGTTGTCATGGTCGTCCGATCATAGGAGAAAAGAAAGATTTAAAGCCCCTCTCCTCCTATTCGATGGGGTTCTCCTATGGCGGTAGGGGTGCTGATGCGATTATATCCCATGTAGATAAAGCAGCGAAAGGACTTAATTTGTAAAGATTCAATTATGAAATTTATCATAAATGTGTTAGATTAGATCTAAAAAAATATTCATGATTTATTTTGATTGAGTTATTTTCTGTTAAGTAATTAGTAATAGGATTGCTGTTTATGAAATGTATTGATTCGTTTGTGAAATGAGTTAATACATTTAGTGAACAGAAAATAAAAGCTTTCAAATTTGAAAATTATTTTTGAAATACCAAACCCTGATCCATCAGCCCTAATACTTAATTAAAAGAATTAAGTGTTGTCTAGTTGGTCTAGAATTATGAATTAAGGCCTAAGACAATTGCATAAACTTGTGGGTCAATGGGTTAGATGAATTAGGTCCATAATTGGGTTGACCTAAGGTTAGCTTAAAGAAATAGACTAAATTAGAGTAATTGATCAAATCTAATCAAAAGTTGAATTAGATTAGGTCAAGGACACTCTAGATTCAACTCCAATAGTTGTAGTTGAATGGGTCTGTTGGTGCAAAAATCTGTCTGCATCGGAGAAGCTGGAGTCGAGGGAGTCGCGGTCACCGTCGGGACCTACAAAAGAAGTCTAAACCATAGTTGGGGTTGCTCCGGTAAGACCCTCCGACACTCAAGTCAGTTCTCTGCCTCAACAAGAATGGAGTGCTTGAACGAAAATTTTAGCAGAATTTTTAGGTAAGAAATGAGAGCTTAGAGAATAACGTATCTGGGCCCCCTTTTTATAGGTGGGAGGAGCAACGGATTGATAGCGATTGTTTATAACCGCCTCATCGTGGGCCGCACGGGGCCAGGAGGAATTTATCATGAAGAGTAATGAGGTGGAGTCGTGGCTGTCACCATGGCTCGCCACGTGGAATCTGTTGTAGAAAGTGGAGCGGCATCCGTTGTCGCGACTCGCCAGGGAGTGGTGGAGCCGCGCAGCATCAGCCGTGGGGAGTGGAGCGGATTCGTGGTCATTACTGTGGCCTGCCGTGTGGAGCCTGTTGCGGGGAGTGGTGGAGCCGTGCAGAATCCGTCACAGGAGGTGGAGCAGAGTCGTGGCCGTTACTGTGGCCTGCCAGGGAGTCCAGGCCTGTCGGTCGAAGCTCGGTTGAAGCACCTGGCAGAGAGAGGTGGCTATCCATCTAGAAGGAGCTCGGATGTTGCTGGTGGGCCGTCCACCATTGGGTGCCTTGAGCGTTAGTACTATAGAAGAGGGCCATCTGCAATTGAAGTCGGAGACGAAGTCCGGCTCCCGTAGGAGTCCGGACGAAGTTTGCCTGCGATAGAAGTTAGGGGCGAAGTCCGGCTCCCATAGGAGTCCGGACGAAGTCTGCCTGCGGTAGAAGTCAGGGGCGAAGTCCGGCTCCCGTAGGAGTCCGGACGAAGTCTGCCTGCAGTTGAAGTCGGGGACGAAGTCCGGCTCCCGTGGGAGTCTGGACGAAGTTCACTTGCAGTTGAAGTCGGGGATAAAGTCCGGCTCCCGTGAGAGTCCGGACGAAGTTCACCTGCAGTTGAAGTCGGGGACAAAGTCCGGCTCCCGTGAGAGTCCGGACGAAGTTCACCTGCAGTTGAAGTCGGGGATGAAGTCTGGCTCCCATGGGAGTCTGGACGAAGTTCACCTGCAGTTGAAGTCGGGGATGAAGTCCGGCTCCCGTGGGAGTCTGGACGAAGTTCACCTGCAGTTGAAGTCGGGGATGAAGTCCAACTCCTGTGGGAGTCCGGACGAAGTTCACCTGCAGTTGAAGTCGGGGACGAAGTCCGACTCCCGTGGGAGTCTGGATGAAGTTCACCTGCAGTTGAAGTCGGGGATGAAGTCCGACTCCCGTGGGAGTCCGAACGAAGTTCACCTGCAGTTGAAGTTAGGGACGAAGTCTGGCTCCCGTGGGAGTCCGGACGAAGTTCACCTGTAGTTGAAGTTAGGGATGAAGTCCGGCTCCCATAGGAGTCCGGATGAAGTCTGCCTGCGGTAGAAGTCGGGGGCGAAGTCCGGCTCCCGTAGGAGTCCGGATGAAGTCTTCCTACAGTAGAAGTCGGGGATGAAGCTTGGCTCCCGTAGGAGTCCGGGCGAAGTCTTCTAGTAGTCGAAGTCGGGGATGAAGCCCGGCTCCCGTAGGAGTCCGTCTGTCGTGAAGAATCTGATCGACGCTGGTAGGGGTTTATCCATCGGTAGAACTCGGGATTGCTGCGGAGGCTCAGTCGCCAGAGAGGTTCGGAAAGATGCCACCGAAGGTCGAATGTTGGCAGAATCCTCGGAGGGTCACTCCTGGCGCGAACTTCGGCTGTTGGGGTATTTTATACCCAACAGGGTCCATATCTTTAACTAGACCAAGATGGACTTAATTCATGGCTACGCGGTGGAACCCTATTTACTAAGTTGATCAAATTAAAACTAATGAACCGGTTGGTGTCTAAGGTAAGTTCGACAGTCTGACCAGTAGTTTTTAAGTGGGAGCTACTCGCATTGATTCGATCTCTGACGAGTTAATGGCATATCCTCACCACTGATCTCACTTACCTGGCCAACCTGGTGAGTTAGGTTTTGATTAGATCACTTGGTGATTAGGACTTACCTATATCATTAGGTAAATCAATGTGACTGATTTAGGTGCTCCTAATGCCGGCTTTAATTAAATCCTTTCTAATCTGACTTGGTGAAGTCAGTGGGAGGATTGAAATTGGCTGATTAATTTCTTTTCTTCTATCCTTTAATAAAAATTCTCAAAAATTATTAGGTCCCTAAAATGATTAAGTTATAGTGACAACTAAGTCATAGCTTCCCATTAAGTGAGTGATAATGAGTCCATTAGTTTAATAATCATTGGAGGTCCAAAGGTCTGGTGCTTATTGACTAATGGAATTATCATTCATAATATGATAATTTGGTTGAGTCTTTCTGATGGTGGTCAGGTTGGCCGGCCAAAGTCGGGTCTGATCATTTATTGATCCGATTCATCAAATTAAGTCATGTTAATGGTTGGACCTAACCAGATCTTTTTAGTAGAGGCCAAAGCCTACTGATTAGGTTCTGGAGCAAAATTAATTACTAAAAAATATTTAGAGAAACAACTGGTTATGAACCTACCCATAGATGCACATGGGTTGACCAACCAAAGTTGGGCTCGTGTGTAGTTTGTGTGGATTCTAGTACCCACTAAAGAATTAAAGTAATTCCTCGAATTGAAGGTTGAGGCTACCAGTTCATAAAAATACTGGGAGAAACTTTAGACTAAAGTCCAAGTCTTTAGTATTAATAATTTATATACTAATAATGGTCTGGTTTTTCTTTATGCAGCTATGGCTACTACCCTGTCGCTCCGGTCATTATTAGATAATGACAAGCTCATGGGACCTAATTTCGATAGCTGGTATCAAAAATTAAAAATCATCCTTGAGCATGAGCGGATCTTTTATGTAGTAACAGATCTGGCACCTGAGGAGCCAGTCCTGAATACTAAAGGGACGGTCCGAGACACTTACCAGAAGTGGCTCAACGACCGTACCACCATACGGTGTGTAATGCTGGCGGCAATGAATGATGAGTTCAGTCGCAGGTTCAAGAATGCCCAGCTGTAGGAGATGCTTCAAATATTGAACGACTCCTTTGGCATGCCTGACGACGTTGAAAGGCACAAAACTAGTTGTGCCATTTTCAATGCTCGGATGAGGTATGGGGCCTCAGTCACTGATCATGTACTGTACATGATCGAAATGATTGAGCGCCTAAGTAAACTGGGCTTTCCCTTGCACGAGCAGCTCGCTAAGGATGCAATCCTTAATTCTTTGCCCAAGTCCTTCCTCCCCTTCCTTACTCATTTTCGGATGACAAAGCCTGCAGTGAACTACCACGACTTGTTGGGGTTGTTGCAGAACTTTGAGAAGGACCACCAGCTCTATTAGGAGTCGGTGAATGTTGTGGGAGGGTCTTCTTCTGGACGTCAACCATTTAAGAAAGGGAAGAGGAACAAGAAGAAGAAGAATAAGAAGGTGCAGCCGCATGCTGGGACGTCTGCACAGGGTCAGACCAAGAAGTGCAAGCCCGACCAGAGCCAGGCGGAGTGCTTCTTTTGCAAGAAGCAGGGGCACTAGAAGAGGAACTGTCCTCTATACATTGCCTCCCTGGATCCGAACAGGCTGAAGAAGAAGCAAGGTAATTATATGATAACACCTTGCAACTTTTTCATTTGTGATACTACTGCCTGGGTATTGGATACCGGAAGCCCCTATCATATCTGTAATTCGATGCAGGGTCTGCAGGTCAGTAGGAGATTTGATGAAGGCGAGAGGTTCCTGAACGTTGGAGATAGAAGCAAAGTTTCAGTTTTAGCTTTAGGAATCATGAACCTTGTAATCAATTCTCGTAATATAATTCTGAGTGAATGTCACTATTGTCCAAATTTTTTATTAAATATTATTTCTGTAGGTCTTTTGGCCATGTACAGTTATGAATTTTTAATAAAAGAAAAAGTTTGCAATATCATTTTGAATGGTGTTACAATGTTTGTTGGACAACTAAATAATAGAATTTTCTTACTATCACAGCCTGTTAATGTGGTTCAAACCTCCGATAAATGCCCTAGAATGGATAATGTGTCAGAAGTCTACCTTTGGCACTGTAGGCTAGGTCATATCAATAAGAACATGATAAACAGGTTGACTCAAGAAGGAATTCTTGAAATTAGTGATTGTGAATCACTTCCAACCTGTGAGTCCTGTCTTCTTGAGAAGATGATCAAGTCACCTTTTACTGAAAAAGGTGAGCGAGCCAGTGAACTCTTGGGTCTGATACATTCGGATGTATGTGGACCCATGACTCAAGTGCAAGAGGTGGATATTTCTACTTCATAACCTTCACAGATGATCTATCGAGGTATAGGTATGTCTACTTAATGAAGCATAAGTCGGAGTCATTTGAAATGTTCAAACTATTCCGAAATGAGGTAGAAAAATAAACTGGAAAGTGTATTAAAACTCTTCGATCTGATCGAGGAGGTGAATATCTTTTCAATGAGTTTCTGACATATCTTGGGGAGAATGAAATTCTCTCTCAGTGGACTCCTCTTGGAACACCACAGCATAATAGTGTGTCTGAAAGGAGGAATCGGACCTTGTTGGACATGGTTCGATCCGTGATGGGGTTTGCTGGTGTGCCGATCTCCCTCTAGAGATATACGATCGAATCGGCTTGTTACCTTCTAAATAGGGTTCCGAGTAAGTCTATAACCAAAACGCCATATGAGATATGGATAGGACGTAAGCCAGTACTCTCGCACCTTAGGGTTTGGGGGTGTCCGGCTTATGTTAAATGTTTAATTACGAACAAGCTTGGACCTAGGTCTGACAAGTGTTATTTCATAGGATACCCAAAAGAGATCAAAGAGTATTATTTCTATCTAGCTGATGAGCAAAAGGTGTTTGTCAGCCTTAAGGCAATCTTTTTGAAAAAGAAGTTCCTTGGTGAAGGGACTATTGCCTCTAAGGTCGAACTTGAGGAAGTTTGGTAGATGAAAAAACTGACACAAGTAGCTGAACCTGAATCAAATTTAGTTAGATCAAATCTGAAGCCCATTGTTACTGCACCCTTAAGGCGGTCTGGTAGAGTACCACGTCAACTGAACAGATACTATGGTTTCTTGGTTCGGGATGGCGATCCTGTCGAACTTGATAAAAATGATGAGAATCCGATCGCCTACATAGATGCAATGCAGAGACCTGACTCTGAGAAATGGCTAGAGGCCATGAAATCCGAAATGGAGTCCATGAAGATCAACGATGTGTGGACATTGGTTGACCCACCCGGAGTAAAACCCATAGGGTGTAAGTGGGTCTTCAAGAGAAAAAGAGGCGCAGACAGAAAGGTGGAGACCTATAAAGCTCGTCTGGTTGTCAAGGGATATCGTCAACGTTATGGTATAGACTATGATGAGATATTTTTTCATGTGGCAATGCTCAAATCTATTTGGATTATGCTTGTGATAGCTGCCCATCTGGACTATGAAATCTAACAGATCGATGTGAAAACTGCTTTCCTAAATGGAGAGCTGGATGAAGAGGTGTATGTGATACAACCTGAAGAGTTCACATTCACAGATGAGTCTAAGGTGTGCAGGCTACAGAGGTCTATTTATCGACTTAAGCAAGCATCCCGAAGTTGGAACATACATTTTGATAGGATGATCAAGACATATGGCTTCGTTAAGAATGGAGAAGAGCCCTGCATTTATAAGTGGGCTAATGGTCTAGTAGTAGTATTTCTTGTATTGTATGTGGATGACATTCTCTTAATCGAAAATGATGTCCTTGCATTATAGGGAATAAAGATTTGGCTGTCGTCATAGTTCTCCATGAAGGATCTGGGAGAAGCTTCCTACATCCTAGGAACGAGGATCTATAAGGATAGATCTAAAAGGTTGCTTGGCTTATCCCAGTCCATGTACATTGATACTAAGCTGAAGAGGTTCAGCATGGAGAATTTCAAGAAAGGCTATCTACCGATAGGCTATGAAATTTCTCTCTCGAAGAGGGATTGTCCGACAACACCTCAAGAGAGAGAGCGTATGGGTAGAATTCCATATGCTTTAGCAGTGGGATCTATCATGTACGTCATGACATGTACATGACCAGATGTGGCATACTCACTAGGGGTAGTGAGTAGATATCAATCTGATCTAGGGGAGAATCACTGGAAGGTTGTTAAAACCATCCTGAAGTATTTAAGAAATACTAAGGACCACTGGCTTGTTTATGGTGAATCGGACTTGAGACTTATAGGGTTTACAGAGTCTAGTTTCCAGTCTGATCACGATGACAGCAAGAGTGTGTCAGGATTTGTTTTTACCCTTAATGGTGGGGCTGTCTGCTGGAAGAGTTTCAAGCAGCACACAGTGGCTGATTCAGTTTGCGAGGCAGAGTATGTCGCTGCATCAGATGCTGCCAAAGAAGCAGTGTGGCTGAGAAAATTCATCACCGAGCTTGGAGTAGCACCCTCCCTTGTTGGTCTAGTTCTGCTCTACTGTGACAGCTCTGGAGCTATTGCTCAGGCGAAGGAACCGAAGGCACACCAGCGGATGAAGCATATTCTGCGCCGCTACCATCTCATCTGAAAAATCATGGATCGAGGTGACGTCGACCTTCAAAAGATCGATAGGAAGGAGAACCTGACCGACCCATTCACTAAAGCCATTACGGTGAAGGAGTTCGACGACTTCAAGTCAAAGATGGGTATTAGATACTGTACCGATTAGCTTTAGGCCAAGTGAAAGATTATTGGGAATAGTGTCCCAAAGCCAATCGTCAGCCTGTTGACGGTTGTGCTCTTTCTTGTATTAGTATTTAAATTATAAATAAATGAAAGTTATTTTAATATTTTTCATCACAAATTGTTTCATCTTCTAATAAACTCCTGTGTTGTGGTGAAGTCCTTAGGACTATTTAGACTCGACAAAGGAGGATTTGTGGTTTAGTCCTTAAACTTGTTCGCGACCAAATGATATGTTGTTACCAAGGACAACAATGTTTATCAAGTATAGGTCGTTGTGTGCCATATGGGTTGGTTATCCTCTTAACCAAGGAGTGTGGAGACACTGGTATGGCATACAGGTGAGATGTAAGGGTACATCAGCATTGAACATGACCGACTTTGGAGCTTTTTCTGCTGTCAAGATTTGCTCCGATGGGATATGGGTATAACTATCCCTCCGATCTGAGACCGCCACGGTGACTTGCAAGCAACTCACTACACTTAGGTACTGGACTACCTGAATTTCTAATTCAGTGACGGAAGGCTGCTGGGTGTAGTCAAGTACTTGACTTGTCGGTGCATGTGTCAAGATGGGATTGACTACTCCAGTTAAGGAGCTATGTACAGTCATATTTTAATTTAGCAAAACCTTGACCAGGGTAGTCCTAGTGAGGAGTCACAGGACTGTTTGAGTTGAGCATGATTCGGATGATCTAATTAGGGTTGACAGTTTAACCCTGAGTCGTCCTAAATACATGGGTTAAAAGGATGAATTATACAGTAACCATATTCACGTAGGTTTTGAATATTGCGATTGTAACTGTTTGATCTATCCAGACGTCGGGTACCATTGCTAGATGGTCACTTCGATTAGTACAGAAATTGGTTCCTTTACTACCGACTTAGGTTCGAACCTACGGGGTCACACACATTAGAGGTTCCTATCTGATCTGATGGCTGGTGAAGAGTCCTAATGCTCGTGGACTTTGAGTCCTACATGTCTGAAACTCTGTGATCAAGAATCAAGATTCTCTAATCATGAGTTCCACACATTTTGGGTACCGGGGTCAAGAGTCCCACTGGTTTGGGACTTTTTGATTAGGGTTTCATATCGATGGACTCTGATGCCCGATTGCCCATCGAATTTGGACTCAGTATTTATGAGAGATTTAATTAGTGATTTGATCACTAATTAACTCAATTTGATTGAGTAATTATTTTTGGATAAAGTCCAATTGAATTGGATTCAGTTGGGTTTAACCCGATTAGGTTAAGTGTTGACCTAATCGCCAAGGTGGTTTGGTCCCTGATCTGATCAGGGGTTGGACTTAGTCAATTTCTGATTTGATTAAGATTTTATTGAGCCTAATTAAGTCTAATTAAGTTGGGTTTAACTTAGTCTAATTGTGCCTAACCTATTTTGATTAGGTTGGCTCAATTAGGTTGAAACCACCTTTTGAATTCTTTCCCTACGCCACCTCACTCATCTGCGCCCATTTGAATTCACGAGAAACAACTTCTCATGAATTTTCTCCCACAAAGAATCCTTCCATGCCCCTCCATTTGTGCACCATTTGGGTGGATAAAGATGGTTGGTTGGCCATTCAAATTCAAATGAAGTTTGAATTTGAATGGGCAACTAATCCATGCGCCACCTAGCCTTATCCATTTGTGCGCCATTTGCTTTACACGAGAAAGAGTTTCTCGTATAAACTCTCCACGCACAAGGGAGCCCACGCTCTTCTCTTCTCATGCCAAGAGTGGATAAGGATGGGTTGGTTAGCATTTGAATTCAAATTCGATTTGAATTCAAATGAGCAACCACCTATCTTTATCCTTTCACGTGTTTAAGATGCATCTTGCATTGTTTTAAAAGTGAGAAGAAGGTGGGGCGTGCGTACGAGATTTTTGAGAAAGAAAAGTGGGCATGAGGAAGCTTTTTGCATGATTTTGAAAAGTTCAAAAATTTTGAGAGGAAAGAAAAGAAAGAGAGTGGGCATAGGCTTTTCAGAGAGTACCCTAGGGTTTTCGCCTAGGGTTCGGAAAGTGAGAAAGTGAGCTATGAGTGTCGTGAGCCCACCAAACTTCAGGAAGAGCTTCATCAACCTCTCAAGTATATCTTACTGATGATTTAAAGTGTCTGAGAAATCGACAGTGTTGAGAAATGTGTTCCAGAAAGCCAATCGTTAAGCTGTTGACGGTTGAGCAACCAAGTATTGTAATTGATTTGTTAATAAATAAAATATATTTGGCATCTTCATCATAAGCTTTCATCTTCTAATGAACTCTGTTGTTATGATAAAGTCCTTAGGACTATTTAAATTCGATAAAGAGAGGATTTATCGATTAGTCCTTAAAACTATTCACGACCAAATGATAAGCTGTTAATAAGGACGACAGCTTCTATCGAGCATAGATCGCTGTAGGCCATATGAGTTGGTTGTCCTCTTAACCAAGGAGTGTGGAGACACTGGTATGGCATACAGGTGAGATGTAAGGGTACATCATCATTGAACGTGATCAACTCCAGAGTATTCTGCTGTCGAGAATGTCTCTGATGGGATATAGGTATAAGTGTCCCTTAGACTTGAGATCACCTCAGTGACTTGCAAGCAACTCACTGTGCTTTGGTACTGGACTAACTGAATTTCTAATTCAGGGATGGAAGGCTTCTGGGCACAGTCAAGTACTTGCGAAGTCAGAGTGTGATCGAGATGGGATTGACCACTCCAAGAGTTGGAGAAGAATGAGTCACTGTATTTCAATTTAGCAAAACCTTGGCCAGGGTAGTCTATCAGATGGATTTGATATTTTAAAATACAATGTGGACAACCTGATCAGAGTTGACAGTTGAACTCTGGGGTGTCCTATGATCATTTTGGTCAAGGGGATGAATTATATGAAAACTATATCCGCATGGGTTCTAAGGATGTTGTTCTACACATTCGATCTATCCGATCGTCGGGTACCATTGCTAGATGGTCACTTCGATTGGTAAAAACTAGTCCTAGTTCAACTAGGACTTGGATCAATCTAATTTTTAATTTGATTAAAAAATTAAATCAGATTTAAATCTAATTTAATCTGATTAAATTAGGTTCTTAATTAGGTTAAGACCTATTTTAATTAGGTTGATCTAATTTTGGTTTGATTTGGTTTGAAAAACCAAATTAAAACAAGTCATAAGATAGAATCCTAGTAAGACTAGGATTCCACCTTGCGCCACATAAGCCTTCCCCACGCCCTCTCTCTTATTCAACGCTAATCTCCACTTATTTTGTGTGACAAAAGCCCTCTCCCAGGTCTCTCCCACATTCACAAAAGGTTTCCTCTCTTCTTTCTTATATGGAAGGTGGTTTGGATCAAATCAAAAAGGAATAAGTTTGGATTTCGAATTCTATGAGATAGAGTTTTAGAAATCCAAAACTCTTTCAATTTTGCACCAAATTTATCCAAATTTTTTTTAGAATTTTTGAAGCTCTTAGGATACACGTTGTGCACCCTTTTCTAGTGATCCATGCACAAAAATATGGAGGATGTGCTCAAGAGTTGGGCGCCCCTTAACTTGCCATGTTTGGATAAACCTTGACTAGGTATTTGACCTAGACAAGGACTCTATCATATCTCTCTGTATAAAATGTGTTTCTTTGTAAAATTTTAGAAAAAGATAGAGATTGGAGAGACCTTTGAGCCATCCAAAAATTAGAGATAAAGACCTTTGGGTCGTGGAGATATAAAAGACACAAGTTAGGATATCTAGAGAGAGAAACGAGAAGAAGAAGAGGGTCTTCTTCTAGGGTTGTTTGTTTTCATATCTTTCCTCCCTCCATCTTGAGTTTCCTGAGAGTGTCTCAGATTTGAAACTTCTCCTTTTACTTTCTATCTTTGGAAGAGTCCAAATCAAGAAGAAGGAGGCATCTGATCAACCATCAAAGAAGGATCAGCGCAGTACTAGCATACTGTGCTGATTTTCTGAAGCAGGACTTCTGATCGAGATTCGTGGGCTCGTGTGGACGACTCCTAGAGGTCGGATGCATGTGCGGCTTGCAACATCATCCTCAAGCCCGGATCAGTGAGATTAGAACGTCTAACTTGCAAGATAATAGATCTGATCTATTGTTTAATACATACATTAGATGTAGTATAGAAACATGTTGATATGATCAACATGTAGTTCATGCTATATTTATATATTTTAATTTCTGATTTAATGCTATATAATAATCATGTAATAGAATCTTAGATCTAGGAATTCTCTGATTTTAAAAAATAAATTTTGATTTATTTTAATTTTCCACTGTATGATCTTAAAAAAGTTTCAAGATCTAATCCTGAAACCCTAGATCTGGTTCCTACAATTGGTATCAGAGCCTAGGTTCTTTATTACATGATTATTTATACATGCTTAGATTATTTTTTAGATTAGATCTAATTTATAATCTGATTATTAAATCTGAAATTAAAATTTTAGATCAATCACGAACTGCATGGTTGTCCTGCTGTAAGGTTTACCCCTTACAGTGCAAAGGTTGTCCTAGTTTGTGTAGATCTATCTTTAATCATAAATTTATTAGATATGATCTAGATTAAATTTATGATTTATTAGATTTAAAAGATATTTAAATCTGAAATAAAATCTCTTTGTTAATAATTTTTGTGCAAAGAAATTGTTTAAAGTTGAAACTGTTTCAATTACATGAACCTGTTTAGATTAGATCTAAAGTAGTTTCATATTTATTTCACTTGTATCTTGATTATGAATCAAACATGCAATATGGTTGGTAGAATCATATTATAAAATTATTTTATAAATATGAAAATTATTTTTTGAAAAGCCGAACCCAACCCTCAGCCTAAAACTTAATTAAGAATTAAGAAGTTGTTTGATTAGGTTCTAGGATTATTAATTGAAGAACCTAAGACACAAACCATAACACATTGGGTTAATGGGTTAGTGAAAATTAGGTCCATTAATTGGGTTAGACCTATGGTTAGATTAAAGATGGACTTAATTAGAGAATTGACTAAATCTAATCAATTGTTGTCTTAGATTAGGTCAAGGATTCTCTAGATCAATTACAATAGCTGTAGTTGGTCAAGTCCATATCTTTAACGAGAACCAAACAGACTTGATTCTTGGTTAAGCGGTCTAGCACGAACTGTTAGGTTGATCTAATTGAAACTAATTGAACCAGTTGGTGTCTAAGATAAACCAGACCGGTGGTTTTTAATTGGGAGCCCGCTTACCTGGCCATTTCTGATGGTGTCTAAGACAAGCTTTGGCAGACCCTCCCACTGGTCGAACTTACCTGGCCTCTTGGTGAAATTATGTTTTGATCAGATCACTTGACTATTCGAGCTGACCCATGTCAGCTAGGTAAATCAGTGTGACTGATTTAGGTGCTCCTAGACCAGCCCTTTTAATGGTCTCCCTTAAGCTGACTTGATGAAGCCAGTGGGAGGATCATGATAAGTTGGTTCATCTGACCTCATCCTCTAAATTATTTAAATCTTCTAAAATTATTAGGTCCTTAAAATGATAAAATTATGGAGATAACTGAGTCATAGCCTCCCATTAAGGTGTTTGATAATGAGTCCATTAACTCAATAATCATTGCAGACCCAAAGGCCTGGTGCTTGTTGACTAATGGAATTATCACTCATCATATGACGACTTGGAAGTGTCTCTCTAATGGTGGTTAGGTGAGCCAACCAAAGTTGGGCTTAATCATTCGTTGGTTAGATACACCAAGTATGATCATGTTAATGGTTGGACCTAACCGGATCCTTACAGTGGAGGCTAAAGCCTATTGATTAGGTTTCTGGGGCAAAATTAAAATTACTAGAAATTATTTAGAGAAATAATTAGTTATGAACCTACCCTTAGATGTACATGGGTTGGCCAACCAAAGTTGGGCTTGTGTGCAGTCTAAGTGGATTCTAGTACCCACTAAGGAATTAGGGTAATTCTTCGAATTGGAGGTAGAGGCTACCAATTCGAATAAATTAGTGGGAGAAACCTTTTGATTAAAGTCCAAATCCTTAGGTTTAATGAATCAATTACTAATTAGGTTATGGTTTTCTTTTGTGCAGATATGGCCACTTCCCTATCGCTCTGATCATTGTTGGACAATGATAAGTTGGTGGGACCCAACTTCGGTAGCTGGTACCAAAAGTTGAAGATAGTCCTGGAGCATGAACGGATCCTATATGTGATAATGGATCCTGCATCTGAGAAGCCAGCTGTCAATGCACATGGAGTCAGAGACACTTACCAGAAGTGGCTCAGTGATCGGACCACGGTGCACTGTATCATGCTGGCTACTATGAGTGATGAGTTCAGTCGCAGATTTGAGATGGCTCAGCCAAAGGACATGCTTCAAGTGTTGGAGATTGCCTTTGGCACACCCAATGATGTGGAGAGGCACAAGACTAGTTGTGCCATCTTCAACGCCAAAATGCGGGATGGTGCCTCTGTCACTGATCATGTATTGTACATGATCGAGCTGATGGAACGATTGAGCAAGCTTGGCTTTCCCTGGCATTAGCAGCTTGGGAAAGATGCAATACTGAACTCACTGCCCAAGTCTTATCTCCCATTCCTCACTCATTATAGAATGATAAAGCCTGAAGTAAACTACCACGGATTACTAGGGTTGCTTCAGAACTTTGAGAAAGATCACCAACTCCATAAGGAGTCGGTGAACTTAGTGGGAGATTCGTCTTCTGGTTCTCGACCCTTTAAGAAAGGGAAGAAGAACAAGAAGAAGAAAGTGAAGAAGGTGCAAGTTCAGGCTGGGACATCTGTGCAGTGTCAGATCAAAAAGATCAAACCCGATAAGAGTCAAGCTGAATGCTTCTTTTGCAAGAAGCGGAGGCACTGGAAGAGGAACTGTCCCCAGTACATTGCCTCCCTAGACCCGAACAGGCAGAGAAAGCAGCAAGTTATTGTTGGGCAAGGTATTTATATGATAACTCCTTGCAATTTTTTTATTTATGATATAACTGACTGGGTATTGGATACCGGTAGCCCTTACCATATTTGCAATTCGTTGCAGGGGTTGTAGGTCAGTAGGAGATTCGAGCAAGGCAAGAGGTTTCTAAACATTGGAGATGGAAGACCAGTTCCAGTTCTAGCATTAGGAATCTTGAAACTTGTATTTGAATCCCATATCGGTGTTCTTAATGATTGTCATTTCTGTCCTAATTTCTTTTTAAATGTCATTTCTGTAGGCCTTCTGGCCAAAAATGATTATGAAATTTCAATAAACAAATAAATTTGTAATATCATTAAGAATGATGTTACTATTTTTTGTGGGCATTTGAACAATGGTGTGTATATGTTATCACAACCTGTTAATGTAGTCTATTCAACTGGCAAGCACCCTAGATTAGATAGTGTGTCAGATATCTACTTATGGCACTGTAAGCTAGGTCATATAAACAAGAACAAAATAAACAGATTGACTCAAGAGGGAATCCTCGAAGTCAGTGATTGTGAATCACTTCCAACCTGTGAGTCTTGTCTTCTTGGTAAAATGATCAAGTCATCTTTTATTGGAAAAGGTGAGAGAGCTACTGAGCTCTTGGGCCTAGTACATACTGATGTATGCGGGCCCATGAGCACCAGTGCTAGAGGTGGATATTTCTACTTCATAACTTTCACGGATGACCTATCCCGATATGGATATGTCTATCTGATGAAACATAAGTCGGATTCATTTGAAATGTTCAAACGATTTCGAAGTGAAGTAGAAAAACAAACTGGGAAGAGTATTAAAACTCTTCGATCTGATCGAGGAGGAGAATACCTTTCTAGTGAATTTCTCACATATCTAGGAGAGAATGGGATTCTCTCCCAATGGACTCCTCCAGGAACACCACAGCATAATGGTGTGTCTGAAAGGAGGAATCGGACTTTGTTAGACATGGTCCGATCCATGATGGATTTTGCTAGCTTGCCGATATCCTTCTGGGGATATGCACTTGAATCGGCCAGTTATCTATTAAATAGGGTTCCAAGTAAGTCTGTAATTAAGACTCCATATGAGATATGGACGGGACGTAAGCCAGCACTTTCACACCTTAGGGTCTGGGGGTGCCCGGCCTATGTCAAACGATTAGTCACAGACAAACTTGGACCTAGGTCTGACAAATGCTCATTCATAGGGTACCCCAAAGAGACAAAAGGATATTTTTTCTACCATGCTGATGAACAAAAGGTGTTCGTCAGCCTTAAGGCAATCTTTTTAGAAAAGGAGTTTCTTGGTGAAGGAACCGTTGCCTCTAAGGTTGAACTTGATGAAGTTCAACAGGTAGAAGGACCGACACCAATAGCTGAACCTGAGTTGGATATGATTAGATTAGATCAGATCTGGAGCCCAATATACCTGCACCATTAAGGCGATCCGGTAGAGTACCGCTTCAGTCGGACAGATACTATGATTTCTTGGTCCGGGATGGTGATCCCATCGAACTTGATGAGAATAATGAGGATCCGATCACCTATATGGATGCAATAAAGAGATCTAATTCTGAGAAATGGCTTGAAGCCATGAAATCCGAAATGGAGTCCATGAAGGTCAACGATGTATGGACATTGGTTGACCCACCTGAAGGGGTTAAACCCATTGAGTGTAAATGGGTCTTCAAAAGGAAGAGGGACGCAGACGAAAAGGTGGAGACCTATAAAGCCCGTCTGGTCGCCAAGGGGTATCGTCAACGTTATGGTATTGACTATGACGAGATATTTTTCTCTGTGATAATGCTCAAATCTATTCGGATAATGCTTGCAATAGCTGCCCATCTGGATTATGAGATCTGACAGATGGATGTAAAGACAGCTTTCCTGAATGGAGAGCTGACTGAAGAGGTGTATATGATACAACCTGAGGGGTTTACATCTACAGATGAGTCCAAGGTGTGCAAGCTTCAGAGATCCATTTATGGACTGAAGCAAGCTTCTTGGAGTTGGAACATGCATTTTGATAAGGTGATCAAAACGTATGGCTTCATTAAGAATGGAGAAGAGCCCTGCATCTATAAATGGGCAAATGATCCAGTTGTGGTATTCCTTGTCTTGTACGTGGATGACATTCTCTTAATTGAGAATGATATCCCCGCACTACAGGGAATAAAAGTTTGGTTGTCATCACAGTTCTCCATGAAGGACTTGGGTGAAGCATCCTATATCTTAGGGATGAAGATCTATAGGGATAGAACTAAAAAGATGCTTGGATTATCCCAGTCCATGTACATTGATACTGTGCTGAAGAGGTTCAGCATGGAGAATTCCAAGAAGGGCTATCTACTGATAGGCCATGGAATTTCTCTCTCTAAGAAGGATTGTCCGACAACTCCTGAAGAGAGAGAGCATATGAGTAGAGTCCCATATGCTTCAATCGTGGGATCTATCATGTACGCCATGACATGTACAAGATCAGATGTAGCATACTCACTAGGAGTAGTGAGTAGATACCAAACTGATTCTGAAGAAAATCACTGAAAAGTGGTTAAAGCCATCCTTAAGTATTTGAAAAATACTAAGGACCAATGGTTGGTTTATGGTGAGCCAGATCTGAAACTTGTGGGGTTCACAGACTCCAGCTTCCAATCTGATCATGATGACAGCAGGAGCGTGTCGGGTTATATCTTTACTCTGAATGGTGGAGCCATCTGCTGGAAGAGTTCCAAGCAGCATACTGTGGCAGACTCTATTTGTGAAGTGGAGTACATCGCAGCATCGGATGCCGCAAAGGAAGCTGTGTGGCTGAGAAAATTCATCAACGAGCTCAGAGTAGCACCCTCCCTCGATGGTCTGGTCCTGCTCTACTGTGACAGCACTGGTGCCATAGCTCAAGCGAAGGAATCCAAAGCACATCAACGGACGAAGCACATCTTGCATCGCTTCCACCTGGTCCGGGAGATCGTGGATCGAGGTGATGTCGACCTTCAGAAGATCGACGGAAAGGAAAACCTAGCCGACCCCTTCACTAAAGCCCTGGCAATAAAGGAGTTCGACAACCATAAGTCGAAGATGGGTATTAGATACTGTGCCGAGTGGCTTTAGGACAAGTGGGAGTTGTTGGAAAATGTGTCCCAAAAAGACAATCGTCAAGCTGTTGACGGTTGAGCAACCAAGTATTGTAATTGATTTGTTAATAAATAAAATATATTTGGCATCTTCATCATAAGCTTTCATCTTCTAATGAACTCCATTGTTATGATGAAGTCCTTAGGACTATTTAAGTTCGATAAAGAGAGAATTTATCGATTAGTCCTTAAAACTGTTCACGACCAAATGATAAGATGTTAATAAGGATGACAGCTTCTATCGAGCATAGGTCGCTGTAGGCCATATGGGTTGGTTGTCCTCTTAACCAAGGAGTGTGGAGACACTGGTATGGTATACAGGTGAGATGTAAGGGTACATCATCATTGAACATGACCAACTCCAGAGTATTCTGCTGTCGAGAATGTCTCTGATAGGATATAGGTATAAGTGTCCCTTAGACTTGAGATCGCCTCAGTGACTTGCAAGCAACTCACTGTGCTTTGGTACTGGACTAACTGAATTTTTAATTCAGGGACGGAAGGCTTCTGGGCACAGTCAAGTACTTGCAAAGTCAGAGTGTGATCGAGATGGGATTGACCACTCCAAGAGTTGGAGAAGAATGAGTCGCTGTATTTCAATTTAGCAAAACCTTGGCCAGGGTAATCCATCAGATGGATTTGATATTTTGAAATACAATGTGGACAACCTGATCAGAGTTGACAGTTGAACTCTGGGGTGTCCTATGATCATTTTGGTCAAGGGGATGAATTATATGAAAACTATATCCGCATGGGTTCTAAGGATGTTGTTCTACACATTCGACCTATCCGATCGTCGGGTACCATTGTTAGATGGTCACTTCGATTGGTACAGAAATTTATTTCTGTGCTACCAGCTTAGGTTCGGACCTATGAGGTCACACACATTAGAGTTCATGATCCGATCGGATGGTTGATCAATGATTAAGAATCGTTCTAGGGTTAAATGATCAATACGATTGACATTTAACCCAGTGCAAGTATTGCAGGAGGATCGATTAGCAATTCGATTGCTAATTGGCTTAATTTGATTAAGCCAATGGGCTGAGATTAAGTCTAATTAAATATGATTTAATTAAATTTATTTTGGGCTTGATTGGATCAAGTCCAATTGGTTTATTGGATAAGCCAAGTGCAAGGAAAAACTAATCCTAGTTCAACTAGGACTTTGGTCAATCTAATTTCTAATTTGATTAGAAAATTAAATTAGATTTAAATTTAATTTAATCTGATTAAATTAGGTTCTTAATTAGGTTAAAACCTATTTTAATTAGGTTGATCTAATTTTAGTTTGATTTGATTTGAGAAACCAAATTAAAACAAGTCATAAGATAGAATCCTAGTAAGACTAGGATTCCACCTTGCGCCACATAAGCCTTCCCCACGCCCTCTCTCTTATTCAACGCCAATCTCTACTTATTTTGTGCAACAAAAGCCCTCTCCCATGTCTCTCCCACGTTCACAAAAGATTTCCTCTCTTCTTTCTTACATAGAAGGTGGTTTGGATCAAATCAAAAAGGAATAAGTTTGGATTTCAAATTCTATGATATAGAGTTTTAGAAATCCAAAACTCTTTCAATTTTGTACCGAATTTATCCAAATTTTTTTTGTAATTTTTATGAATTTTAGGGTACACATTGTATATCCTTTTCTAGTAATCTATGCATGAAAATATGGAGGAGGTGCTCAAGAGTTAGGCGCCCCTTAACTTACCATGTTTGGATAAGCCTTGACTAGGTATTTGACCTAGACAAGGACTCTATCATATCTCTCTGTATAAAATGATTTTCTTCATGAAATTTTAAGAGAAGATAGAGATTAGAGAGACCTTTGAGCCATCCAAAAATTAGAGAGAAATACCTTTGGGTCGTGGAGATATAAAAGATACAAGTTAAGGTATCTAGAGAGAGAAACGAGAAGAAGAAGAGGGTCTTCTTCTAAGGTTGTTTGTTTTCATATCTTTCCTCCCTCCATCTTGAGTTTTCTGAGAGCGTCTCAGATCTGAAACTCCTCCTTTTACTTTTCATCTTTGGAAGAATCCAAATCAAGAAGAAGGAGGCACCTGATCAACCATCAAAGAAGGATCAGCGCAGTACTAGCATACTGTGCTGATTTCCTGAAGCAGGACTTCTGATCGAGATTCGTGGGCTCGTGTGGACGACTCCTAGAGGTCGGACGCGTGTGCGGCTTGCAACATCATCCTCAAGCCCAGATCAGCGAGGTTAGAATGTCTAACTTGCAAGGTAATAGATATGATCTATTGTTTAATACATACATTAGATGTAGTATAGAAATATGTTGATATGATCAACATGTAGTTCATGCTATATTTATATATTTTAATTTTTGATTTAATGCTATGTAATAATCATGTAATAGGATCTTAGATATAGAGATTCTCTGATTTTAAAAAATAAATTTTAATTTATTTTAGTCTTTCGCTGTATGATCTTGAAAAAGTTTCAAGATCTAACCCTGAACTCTAGATCTGATTCCTACAGACAGATCAAGATTGAAGGAGTTCGATCAGCATCAGCCGTCGAAAGGGTTCTGCAAGGAACTAGCATTCGTGAGGAGCCGATCAGACTGGGAGCTTCGTGTGGATGATCCACAGAGAGCAGGCATACTGTGTGGCTGCATTGCAATGATCAGATCCTCCTGACGGTGATCAGATTGCGGTGATCGACTATCCGCATGAAGGTAATGTGTTCTGAACACATAACAGTAAAATATTTACTATAAAAGTTTAAATTTTAAATTTAAATACATACTATATATATCATATTTAGATCCTTGTATAGGATTAATATATGTTAATTAATTAGATTAATTAATAATTTTTACTATAAAATTATAATTTTAAAAAAGTTTTAAAATTATCATTTTACCCCTGCACTAAAATTCACTTCACGTGTGTCAAGATGGTATTGACCACTTCAGTTCAGGAGCTGTGTACAGTCGTGTTTCAATTTAGCAAAACCTTGGCCAGGATAGTCCTAATGAGGAGTCACAAGACTGTTTGAGTTAAGCACGATTCGGATGATCTGATCAGGGTTGACAGTTTAACCCTGAGTCGTCCTATACACGGGGTCAAAAGGGATGAATTATACAGTAACCATATTCGCGTAGGTTCCGAATGTTGCGATTGTGACTATTCGACCTATCCAGATATCGGATACCATTACTAGATGGTTACTTCGATTAGTACAGGAATTGGTTCCTGTGCTACCGACTTAGGTTCGAACCTGCGGGGTCACACACATTAGAGGTTCCTATCTGATCTAATGGCTGGTGAAGAGTCCCACTGGACTCAGACTCTTCAACCAAGAGTCCTAATGCTCGGAGACTCTGAGTCCTACATGTCTGAGACTCTGTAATCGAGAATCAGGATTCTCTGATCATGAGTTCCATACATTTTGGGTACCGGGGTCAAGAGTTTCACTGGTTTGGGACTCTTCGATCAGGGTTTCATATCGATGGACTTTGATGTCCGATTGCCTATCAGATTTGGACTCAGTATTTATGAGAGATTTAATTAGTGATTTGATCACTAATTAACTTAATTTGATTGAGTAATTATTTTTGGATCAAGTCCAATTGAATTGGATTCAGTTGGGTTTGACCCGATTAGGTTAAGAGTTGACCTAATCGTCGCGGTGGTTTGGTCCCTGATCAGATCAAGGGTTGGGCTTAGTTAATTCCTGATTTGATTAAGATTTTATTGAGCCTAATTAAGCCTAATTGTATTAGATTTAACTTAGTCTAATTGTGCCTAACCTATTTTAATAAGGTTGGTTCAATTAGGTTGATTTAATATTTGAAACCACTTTGACTTATCTCCTTACGCCACCTCACCCACCTGCGCCTATTTGAATTCATGAGAAACAAGTTCTCATGAATTTTTTTCAACACAGAAGCCTTCCCACGCCCCTCCCTTATGCACCATTTGAGTGGATAAAGATTGATTAGTTGGCGATTCAAATTCAAATGATGTTTGAATTTGAATGGGCAACTAATCTCATGCACCACCTTATCTACTTTTGTGCCACTTACTCTACACGAGAAAAAGTTTTTCGTGTAAATTCTTCATGCACAAAGAACCCACACCCCTTCTCTTCTCACGCCTTGAGTGGATAAAGATAGGTTGGTTGGCATTTGAATTCAAATTCGATTTGAATTCAAGTGAGCAACCACCTAGCTTTATCCTCTCACGCGGTGAAAATGCTGAAAAGATGTGGTCTTGCACCATTTTAAAATGAGAGAGGTGGGGCATGCGATATCTGATCTGAGAGAGAAAGGGTGGCATGAGAAAGGCTCTGTGCGTGAGAAAAGAAAAGAAAAAAAGAGAAAAGAAAAGAAACAGAAAGGGCACAGAATTTTTCTGAGAGTACCCTAGGGTTTCTGCCTAGGGTTCGAGAAGTGAGAAGGTGAGTTACGAGTGTCGCAAACCCACCAAACTTTAGGGAGAGCTTCATCAACCTCTCAAGTACCTTTGCTGATGATCTGGAGTATTTAAGGAGTCAGCAGACACCGATCGAAGGAGTTCGATCAGCATCAGCCGTCGAAAGAATTTTGCAACGAACTAGCATTCGTGAGGAGCCGATCAGATCAGGAGCTTCGTGTGGATGATCAGCAAAGATCAGACATACTGTGTAGCTATATTGCAATGATCAGACCTTTCCAACGGTGATCAGACTGCAGCGATCAACTACCTGCACGAAGGTAATGTGTTCTGAACACATAATAGTAAAATATTTACTGTGGAAGTTTAAATTTCAAATTTAAATGCATGCTATATATATCATATTTAGATCCTTGTATAAGATTAATATATATTAATTAATTAGATTAATTAATAATTTCTACTATAAAATTATAATTTTGAAAAAGTTTTAAAATTACTGTTTTACCCCTGCACAGAAATTCACTTCAAATGGTATCAGAGCCAGGTTCTAAAATATGATATACATTTGCATGCATAGATTAAGTAGTAATCTAAAAGTTTAAATTTGAAATTTGAATTTGGATTTTGAAATTCAAAATTTAAAATTTAAATTTTAAAATTTAAAATTCAAAATTCAAAAATTTGAAATTCAAAAATTGAAATTTGAATTTTGAAATTTATTTGAAATTCAAATTTAAAATTCAAAATTTAAAATTCAAAAATTTCAAATTTGAAATTTAAAATTTGAAATTCAAAATTTAAAATTTAAAATTTAAAATTTAAAATTGGTATATTTAGATATACTTGATCCAAGTAGTATATTGTCTAATTGGGTTGGTTACCATGGTCGTCCGATCATAGGAGAAAAGTAGGGTTTAAAGGCCCTCTCCTCCCATTCGATGGGTTCTCCTATGGCGGTAGGGGTGTCGAGCGATTATATCCCATGTAGACGAAGCAGCGAAAGAACTTAATTGTAAAGGTTCAATTATAAAATTTATCATGAATGTGTTAGATTAGATCTAAAGGAATATTCATGATTTATTTTGATTGAGTTATTTTCTGTTATGTAATTAGCAATAGGATTGCTGTTTATGAAATATACTGATCCGTTTGTGAAATGAGTCAACACATTTGGTGAATAGAAAATAAAACCTTTTAAATTTAAAAATTATTTTTGAAATACCAAATCCTGACCCATCAGCCCAAATATTTAATTAAAAGAATTAAGTGTTATCTAGTTGGTCTAGAATTGTGAATTAAGACCTAAGACAATTGCATAAACTTGTGGGTCAATGGGTTAGATAGATTAGGTCCATAATTGGGTTAGACCTAAGGTTAGCTTAAAGAAATAGACTAAATTAGAGTAATTGGCCAAATCTAATCAAAAGTTGAATTAGATTAGGTCAAGGACACTCTAGACTCAACTCCAATAGTTGTAGTTGAATGGGTCCATGTCTTTAACTAGACCAAGATGGACTTAATTCATGGCTATGCGGTGGAACCCTATTTACAAAGTTGATCAAATTAAAACTAATGAACCGGTTGATGTCTAAGGTAAGTTCGGCAGTCTGACCAGTAGTTTTTAACTAGGAGCTACTCGCATTGATTCGATCTTTGACGAGTTAATGGCATATCCCTTCCACTGATCTCACTTACCTGGCCAACCTGGTGAGTTAGGTTTTGATTAGATCACTTGGTGATTAGGGCTCACCCATGTCATTAGGTAAATCAGTGTGACTGATTTAGGTGCTCCTAATGCCGGCTTTAATTAAATTCTTTTTAATCTGACTTGGTGAAGTCAGTGGGAGGATTAAAATTGGCTGGTTAATTTCTTCTCTTCTATCCTTTAATAAAATCTTCAAAAATTATTAGGTCCCTAAAAATGATTAAGTTATAGTGATAATTAAGTCATAGCCTCCCATTAAGTGAGTGATAATGAGTCCATTAGTTTAATAATCGCTAGAGGCCCAAAGGCCTGGTGCTTATTGACTAATGGAATTATCATTCATAATATGATCATTTGGTTGAGTCTTTCTGATGGTGGTCAGGTTGGCCAGCCAAAGTCAGGCCTGATCATTTATTGGTCATATTCACCAAATCAAGTCATGTTAATGGTTGGACCTAACCAAATTTTTTTAGGGGAGGACAAAGCCTACTGATTAAGTTCTGGGGCAAAATTAATTACTAGAAGTTGTTTAGAGAAATAACTGATTATGAACCTACCCATAGATGCATATGGGTTGACCAACCAAAGTTGGCTCGTGTGTGGTTTGTGTAGATTCTAGTACCCACTAAGGACTTAAAGTAATTCCTCAAATTGGAGGTTGAGGCTACCAATTCATAAAATACTGGGAGAAACTTTAGACTAAAGTCCAAGTCTTTAGTATTAATAATTTATGTACTAATAAAGGTCTGGTTATCCTTTATGCAGCTATGGCCACTACCCTATCGCTCCGATCATTATTAGATAATGACAAGCTCATGGGACCTAATTTCGATAGCTGGTATCGAAAATTGAAAATTGTCCTTGAACATGAACGGATCCTTTATGTAGTAACGGATCCGACACCTGAGGAGCCAGCCCCGAACGCTAGAGGGACGATCCAAGACACTTATCAGAAGTGGCTCAACGACCGCACCACCGTTCGGTGCATAATGCTGGCGGCAATGAATGATGAGTTCAGCCGTAGGTTCGAGAACACCCAGCCATAGGAGATGCTTCAAATGTTGAACGACTCCTTTGGCATGCCTGACGATATTGAAAGGCACAAAACTAGTTGTGCCATTTTCAATGCTCGGATGAGGGATGGAGCCTCAGTCACTGATCATGTACTGTACATGATCGAAATGATTGAGCACCTAAGTAAACTGGGCTTTCCCTTACATGAGCAGCTCGGTAAGGATGTGATCCTTAATTCTTTGCCCAAGTCTTTCGTCCCCTTCCTTACTCATTTTCGGATGACAAAATCTGCAGTGAACTACCACGGCTTATTGGGGTTGCTGTAGAACTTTGAGAAAGACAACCAGCTCCAAAAGGAGTCGGTGAATGTTGTGGGAGGGTCTTCTTCTTGTCGTTGACCCTTTAAAAAAGGAAAGAAGAATAAAAAGAAGAAGAATAAAAAGGTGCCACCGCATGCTTGGACGTCTGCATAAGGTCAGACCAAGAAGTGCAAGCCCGACCAGAGCCAGACGGAGTGCTTCTTATGCAAGAAGCAGGGGCACTGGAAGATGAACTGTCCTCTATACATTGCCTCCCTAGATCTGAATAGGTCGAAGAAGAAGCAAGGTAATTATATGATAGCACCTTGCAACTTTTCCATTTGTGATACTACCGTCGGGGTATTGGATACCGAAAGCCCTTATCATATTTGTAATTCGATGTAGGGTCTGCAGGTCAGTAGGAGATTTGATTAAGGTGAGAGGTTCCTGAACGTTGGAGATAGAAGCAAAGTTTCAGTTCTAGCTTTAGGAATCATGAACCTTGTAATCAACTCTCATAATGTAATTCTGAGTGAATGTCACTATTGTCCAAATTTTTTATTAAATATTATTTCTGTAGGCCTTTTGGCCATGTACAGTTATGAATTTTTAATAAAAGAAAATATTTGCAATATCATTTTGAATGGTGTTATAATGTTTGTTGGACAACTAAATAATAGAATTTACTTACTATCACAGCCTGTTAATATGGTTCAAACCTCCGATAAATATCCTAGAATGAAAAATATGTCAGAAGTCTACCTTTGGTACTGTAGGCTAGGTCATATCAATAAGAACAAGATAAACAGGTTGGCTCAAGAAGAAATTCTTGAAGTTGGTGATTATGAATCACTTCCAACCTGTGAGTCTTGTCTTCTTGAGAAGATGACCAAATAACTTTTTATTGGAAAAGGTCAGTGAGCCAGTGAACTCTTGGGTCTGATACATTCTGATGTATGTGGACCCATGAGCTCAAGTGCAAGAGGTAGATATTTCTACTTCATAACCTTCACAGACGACCTATCGAGGTATGGGTATGTCTACTTAATAAAGCATAAGTCGGAGTCATTTGAAATGTTCAAACTATTTCGAAATGAGGTAGAAAAATAAACTGAAAAGTGTATTAAAACTCTTCGATCTGACCGAGGAGGTGAATACCTTTTCAATGAGTTTCTGACATATCTTGGAGAGAATAAAATTCTCTCTCTGTGGACTCCTCTTGGAACACCACAGCATAATGGTGTGTCAGAAAGGAGGAATCGGACCTTGTTGGATATGGTTCGATCCATAATGAGTTTGCTGATCTGTCGATCTTCCTCTGGGGATATGCACTCGAATCGGCTTGTTACCTTCTAAATAGGGTTCCGAATAAGTCTATAACCAAAATGCCATATGAGATATGGATACGCGTAAGCCAGTACTCTCGCACCTTAGGGTTTGGGGGTGTCTGGCTTTTGTTAAACGTTTAATTACGGACAAGCTTGGACCTAGGTCTGACAAGTGTTATTTTATAGGGTACCCAAAAGAGACCAAAGGGTATTATTCTACCTAGCTGATGAGCAAAAGGTGTTTGTCAGCCTTAAGGCAATCTTTTTGGAAAAGGAGTTCCTTGGTGAAGGGACTGTTGTCTCTAAAGTCGAACTTGAGGAAGTTCGACAGGTGGAAAAACTGACACAAGTTGCTGAACCTGAACTGAATTTGGTTAGATCAGATCCGGAGCCCATTGTTCCTGCACCCTTAAGGCGGTCTGGTAGAGTACCATGTCAACCGGACAGATACTATGAATTCTTGGTCCGAGACGGCGATCCTGTCGAACTTGATGATAACGATGAGGATCCGATCACCTACATGGATGCAATGCAGAGACCTGACTCTGAAAAATGGCTAGAGGCCATGAAATCCAAAATAGAGTCCATGAAGGTCAACGATGTATGGACATTGGTTGACCCACCCGAAGGAGTAAAATTCATAGGGTGTAAGTGGGTCTTCAAGAGGAAGAGGGGCGCAGACGGAAAGGTGGAGACCTATAAAGCCCGTTTGGTTGGCAAGGGATATCGTCAACGTTATGGTATAGACTATGACGAGACATTTTCTCCTATGGCAATGCTCAAATCTATTCGGATTATGCTTGTAATAGCTGCCTATCTAGACTATGAAATCTGGTAGATGGATGTGAAGACAGATTTCCTAAATGGAGAGCTAGACGAAGAGGTGTATATGATACTGTGAGAAATTCAATGCAGGGGTAAAATGATAATTTTAAAACTTTTCAAAATCACTATTTTATAGTAGAAATAATTAATTAATCTAATTAATTAACATGAATTTATCCTACACTAGGATCTAAATATGATATATAGCATGCATTCATTTAAATTTGAAATTCAAATTCGAACAGTAAACACTTTACTGTAATGTGTTCAGAACATAATATCTTTGTGCGGATAGTAGATCGCCGCAATCTGATCACTGTCGGAAGAGTCTGATCATCGCGACGTAGCCACACAGCATATCTAGCCTCTACGGATCATCCACACGAAGCTTCCGGTCTGATCGACTCCTCACGAGTGCTAGCTCATTGTAGAGCCCTTTTGATGGTCGATGCTGATCGAACTCCTTCGATCGATGTCTGTCAATTCTTTGGATGCTCCGGATCGTCAACAGATATGTTTGAGAGGATGTTGAAGATCTCTCTGAGATTTTGTGGGCTCACGACACTCATAGCTCACTTTCTTACTTTTCGAACCCCAGGCTAAAACTCTAGGGAACTCACCGAAAACCTTGCACCCACTTTTTTTTCTTTTCTTTCTTTTTCTCTTGGAAGGATGTGGACTTCCTTCTCACGCCCCAAAATTTTTCTCTAAAAATCTTCTTCTTGCACGCCCCACTCTTCACCTCCTTTTATAACAACGTCAAATGTCTTATCCAAAAGAAAAGATAAAGATGAGTAATTGCACATTTAAATTTAAATCAAATTTTAAATTCAAATGGACACCAACTCATCCCTTATCTACTAAAGGCGTGAGGCGTGGCTTAAATTATGCATGGAGTGATTTCATGAGAAATTTTTTCTCATGTAATAAATGGGGCGTAAAAAAAAGGATAAGGTGCAAAGATTGATTGCCCATTCAAATTCAAACTTTATTTTGAATTTGAATGGCCAACCAATCATCCTTATCCATTCATATGGCATATTTTGAATTTGAATCCTTCAGGTTGTATCATATACACCTCTTCATCCAGCTCTCCATTTAGGGAAGCTGTCTTCACATCCATCTGCTAGATTTCATAGTCCAGATGGACAGCTATCGCAAGCATAATCTGAATGAATTTGAGCATTGCCATAGGAGAAAATATCTCATCATAGTCTATACCATAACATTGATGATATCCCTTGGCAACCAGACAGGCTTTATAGGTTTCCACCTTTCCGTCTGTGCTCCTCTTCCTCTTGAAGACTCACTTACACCCTATGGGTTTTACTCCTTCGGGTGGGTCAACCAATGTCCACACATTGTTGACCTTCATCGACTCTATTTCGGATTTCATGGCCTCCAGCCATTTCTCAGAGTCGGATCTCTGCATTACATCTATGTAGGTGATCATATCCTCATCATTTTCATCAAGTTCGATAGGATCGCCATCCCGGACCAAGAAACTATAGTATCTGTCCGGTTGACGTGGTACTCTACCAGATCGTCTTAAGGGTGCTTGAACAATGGGCTCCGGATATGATCTAACCAAATTTGGTTCAGGTTCAACAACTTGTGTTGGTTTTTTCACCTGTCGAACTTCGTCAAGTTCGACCTTAGAGGCAACAGTCCCTTCACCAAGGAACTCTTTTTCCAAAAAGATTGCCTTAAGGCTGACAAACACTTTTTGCTCATCAGTTAGGTAGAAGTAATATCCTTTGATCTCTTTTGGGTACCCTATAAAATTACACTTGTCAGACCTAGGTCCAAGCTTGTCCGTAATTAAACGTTTAACATAAGCCGGACACCCCCAAACCCTAAGGTGCACGAGTACTGGCTTACGTCCTATCCATATCTCATATGGCATTTTGGTTATAGACTTACGCGGAACCCTATTTAGAAGGTAACAAGCCGATTCGAGCGCATATCTCCAAAGAAAGATCAGCAGACCAGTAAACCCCATCATGGATCAAACCATGTCCAACAAGGTCCGATTCCTCCTTTCAAACACACCATTATGCTGTGGTATTCCAGGAGGTGTCCACTGAGAGAGAATCTCATTCTCCCCAAGATATGTCAGAAAATCATTGGAAAGGTATTCACCTCGATTAGATTAAAGAGTTTTAATACACTTTCCAGTTTATTTTTCTACCTCATTTCGAAATAGTTTGAACATTTCAAATGACTCCGACTTATGCTTCATTAAATAGACATACCCATACCTCGATAGGTCATCTGTGAAGGTTATGAAGTGGAAATATCCATCTCTTGCACTTGAGCTCATGGGTCCACATACATCAGAATGTACCAGACTCAAGAGTTCACTGGCTCGCTCATCTTTTTCAGTAAAAGGTGACTTGGTCATTTTACCAAGAAGACAGGACTCACAGGTTGGAAGTGATTCACAATCACCTACTTCAAGAATTTCTTCTTGAGCCAACCTGTTTATCCTGTTCTTATTGATATGACCTAACCTACAGTGCCAAAAGTAGACTTCTGACACATTATCTATTCTAGGGCGTTTACCGGAGGTTTGAACCACATTAACAGGTTGTGATAGAAAGTAAATTCCATTATTAAGTTGTCCAACAAACATTGTAACACCATTCAAAATGATATTGCAAATATTTTTTTTTATTAAAAATTGATAACCGTTCATGGCCAAAAGGCCTACAAAAATAATATTTAATAAAAAGCTTGGACAATAGTGACATTCACTCAGAATTATATTTCGAGAATTGATTACAAGGTTCATGATTTCTAATGCTAGAACTGGAACTTTGCTTCCATCTCCAACATTCAGGAATCTATCACCTTCATCAAATCTCCTACTGACCTGCAGACCCTGCATCGAATTGCAAAATGGTAAGGGCTTCCGGTATCCAATACCCAGGCAGTAGTATCACAAATGAAAAAATTATAAGGTGTTATCATATAAGTACCTTGCTTCTTCTTTGGCCTGTTCGGGTCCAATGAGGCAATGTATAGAGGACAGTTCCTCTTCCAGTGCCCCTGCTTCTTGCAAAAGAAGCACTCCGCCTGGCTCTGGTCGGGCTTGCGCTTCTTGGTCTGACCCTGTGCAGACGTCCCAGCATGCAGCTGCAACTTCTTTTTCTTCTTCTTCTTGTTCTTCTTCTTCCCTTTCTTAAAGGGTCGACGACCAGAAGAAGACCCTCCCATAATATTCACCGACTCCTTATGGAGTTGATGATCCTTCTCAAAGTCTGCAGCAACCCCAACAAGCCGTGGTAGTTCACTACAGGCTTTGTCATCCGAAAATGAGTAAGGAAGGGGAGGAAGGACTTGGGCAATGAATTAAGGATCGCATCCATACCGAGCTGCTCGTGCAAGGGAAAGCCCAGTTTACTTAGGTGCTCAATCATTTCGATCATGTACAGTACGTGATCAGTGACTGAGGCTCCATCCCTCATCCGAGCATTGAAAATGGCACAACTAGTTTTGTGCCTTTCAACATCGTCAGGCATACCAAAGGAGTCATTCAACATTTGAAGCATCTCCTGTGGCTGGGCATTCTCGAACCTGCGGCTGAACTCATCATTCATTGCCACCAGCATAATGCATCGAATGGTGGTGCGGTCATTGAGCCACTTCTGATATGTGTCTCGGACCGTCCCTCTAATGTTCGGGACTGGTTTCTCAGGTGCTGGATCTGTTACTACATAAAGGATCCGCTCATGCTCAAGGATGATTTTTAATTTTTGATACCAGCTATCGAAATTAGATCCCATGAGCTTGTCATTATCTAATAATGACCGGAGGGACAGGGTAGTGGCCATAGCTACATAAAGAAAAACCAGACCTCTATTAGTACATAAATTATAAATACTAAAGACTTGGAATTTAGTCTAAAGTTTTTCTCAGTATTTTTACGAACTGGTAGCCTCAACCTCCAATTTGAGGAATTACTTTAATTCCTTAGTGGGTACTAGAATCCACACAGACTACACATGAGCCCAACTTTGGTTGGTCAACCCATGTGCATCAATGGGTAGGTTCATAACCAGTTGTTTCTCTAAACAACTTCTAGTAATTGATTTTGCCCCAGAACCTAATCAGTAGGCTTTGGCCTCCATTGAAAAGATCTGGCCCAACCATTAACATGATTTGATTTGGTGAATCAGACCAATAAATGATCAGGCCCGACTTTGGCCGGCCAACCTGACCACCATCAAAAAGACTCAAACCAAATTATCATATTATAAATGATAATTCCATTAGTCAATAAGCACCAAGCCTTTGGGCCTCCAATGATTATTAAAGTAATGGACTCATTATCACTTACTTAATGAGAGGCTATGACTTAGTTATCAATATAACTTAATCATTTTTAGGACCTAATAATTTTTGAAGATTTTATTAAAGAATAGATGAGAAGATAAATTACTAGCCAATTTCAATCCTCCCACTGACTTCATCAAGTCAGATTAAAAAGGATTTAATTAAGCCAGCATTAGGAGCACCTAAATCAGTCAAACTGATTTACCTAATGACATGGGTGAGCCCTAATCACAAATTGATCTAATCAAAACCTAATTCACCAGGTTGGCTAGGTAAGTGAGATCAGTGGTGGGGATATGCCATTAACTCATCAAAGATCAAATCACTGCGAGTAGCTCCCGCTTAAAAACCACTGGTCAAACTGCCAAACTTACCTTAGACACTAACCGGTTCATTAGTTTTAATTTGATCAACTTAGTAAATTGGGTTCCACCACGTAGCCATGAATTAAGTCCATCTTGGTCTAGTTAAAGACATGGACCCATTCAACTACAACTATTGGAGTTGAGTCTAGAGTATCCTTGACCTAATCTAATTCAACTTTTGATTAGATTTGACCAATTACTCTAATTTAGTCCATTTCTTTAAGCTAACCTTAGGTCTAACCCAATTATGGACCTAATCCATCTAACCCATTGACCCACAAGTTTATGCAATTATCTTAGTCTTAATTCATAATTCTAGACCTATTAGACAATACTTAATTCTTTTAATTAAGTATTTGGGCTGATGGGTCAGGGTTTGGTATTTCGAAAATAATTTTTAAATTTGAAAGATTTTATTTTTTGTTCATCAAATATGTTGACTCATTTCACAAATAGATCAGCATATTTCATAAATAGCAATCCTATTACTAATTACATAACAGAAAATAACTCAATCAAAATAAATCATGAATATTTCTTTAGATCTAATCTAACACATTCATGATAAATTTCACAATTGAACCTTTACAATTAATTCCTTTCGCTGCTTCATCTGCATGGGATATTATTGCAGCGGCACCCCTACTACCATAGGAGACCCCATCGAATGGGAGGAGAGGACCTTTAAACCTTGCTTTTCTCCTATGATCGGATGGCCATGGCAACCAACCCAATTCGATTACTTGCTACTTGGATCAAGTATATCTAAATATACCAATTTCAAAATTTAAATTTCAAAATTTAAATTTCAAATTTTAAATTTTGAATTTCAAATTTCAAACAAATTTTAAATTTTAAATTTTTGAATTTCAAATTTTGAATTTCAAATTTTGAATTTCAAATTTTGAATTTTAAATTTTGAATTTCAAATTTAAAATTTCAACCAAATTTTAAATTTTAAATTTTAAATTTTAAATTTTAAATTTCAAATTTTTGAATTTTGAATTTTGAATTTTAAATTTCAAAATTCAAATTTCAAATTTTGAATTTCAAATTTCAAATAAATTTCAAATTTAAACTTTTAGATTACAACTTAATCTACGTATGCAAATATATATATCATATCTAAGAACCCGCTCTGATACCATTTATGGAGAAAATTCAGTGCAGGGGTAAAATGATAATTTTAAAATTTTTTCAAAATCAGTATTTTACAGTGAAAATAATTAATTAATCTAATTAATTAACATAAATTTATCCTATACTAGGATCTAAATATAATATATAGCATGCATTCATTTAAATTTGAAATTCAAATTCGAACAGTAAACACATTACTGTAATGTGTTCAGAACATAATACCTTTGTGTAGGTAGTAGATCATCGCAATCTGATCACCGTCGGGAGAGTCTGATCATCGTGACACAGCCATACAGTGTGTCTAGCCTCTGCGGATCATCCACACGAAGCTTTCGATCTGATCGACTCCTCACGAGTGCTAGCTTGTTGTAGAGCCCTTTTGACGGTCGATGCTGATCGAACTCCTTCGATCGATGTCTGTCGATTCTTCGGACACTCTGGATCATCAACAGACGTGCTTGAGAGGATGTTGAAGATCTTTCTGAGATTTTGTGGGCTCAGGACACTCGTAGCTCACTTTCTCACTTCCCGAACCCCAGGCTAAAACTCTAGGGAACTCTCCGGAAACCTTGCACCCACTTTTCTTTCTTTTCTTTCTTTTTCTCTTGGAAGGATGTGGACTTCCTTCTCACGCACAAGACTTCTCACACCCCAAAATTTTTCTCCAAAAATCTTCTTGCATGCCCCACTCTTCTCCTTCTTTTATAACAACGTCAAACATCTTATCCAAAAGAAAAGATAAAGATGAGTAATTGCACATTTGAATTTAAATCAAATTTTGAATTCAAATAGACACCAACTCATCCCTTATCCACTAAAGGCATGAGGCATGGCTTAAATTATGCATGGAGTGATTTCATGAGAAACCTTTTCTCATGTAATAAATGAGGCGTAAAAAAAGAGATGAGGTACAAAGATTGATTGCCCATTCAAATTCAAACTTTATTTTGAATTTGAATGGCCAACCAATCATCCTTATCAATTCATATGGTACATTAAAGTGGGACGTGGAGAGGGCTTGGCATGAGGAAAAATTCATGAGAAGTTCCTTCTCATGAATTCAAATGGGTGTAATGGAAGTGAGGTGGCGCATGGAGATTGGGTCAAGGTGGTTTAATTATTTAAACCAACCTAATTGAACCAAATAAGTTAGGTCCAATTAGACTAATTTAAACTCTACTTAATTAGGCTTAATTAAGTTCAATAAAATCCTAATCAAATCAGAAATTGATTAAGTCCAATCCCTGATCAAATCAGGGATCAAACCATCTCGACGATTAGGTCAACTCTTAACCTAATCGGGTCAAACCCAACTGAATCCAATTCAATTGGACTTGATCTAAAAATAATTATTCAATCAAATTAAGTTAATTAGTGATCAAATTACTAATTAAACTTCTTATAAATACTGAATCTAAATCCGATGGGCAATCGGTCAACAGAATTCATCGATATGTAATCCTGATCGAAAAGTCCCAACCAGTGGGACTCTTGACCTCGGTACCCATAATGTGTGGAACTCATGATCAGAGAATCCTGATTCTTGATCACTGAGTCCCAAACATGTAGGCTTCTACATCAGCCATCAGATCAGATAGGAACCTCTAATACGTGTGACCTCGCAGGTTCGAACCTAAGCCAGTAGCACAGGAACCAATTCCTGTACTAATTGAAGTGACCATCTAGCAATGGTACCCGATGTTCGGATAGATCGAAGAGTCACAATCGTAACACTCAGAACCTACATGAATATGGTTACTGTATAATTCATCCTTTTGATCCCTGTGTTTAGGATGACTCAGGGTTAAACTGTCAATCCTGATCAGATCATCCGAATCGTGCTCAACTCAAACAGTCCTGTGACTCCTCACAAGGACTACTCTGGCCAAAATTTTGCTAAATTGAAACATGACTATACACAGCTTCTAAACTGGAGTAGTCAATCCCATCTTGACACATGCATCGACAAGTCAAGTACTTGACTACACCCAGCAGCCTTCCGTCACTGAATTAAAAATTCAGGTAGTCCAGTGCCTAAGTGCAGTGAGTTGCTTGCAAGTCACCGTGGTGGTCTCAGATCAGAGGGACATTTATACCCATATTCTATCGGAGCAAATCTTGACAGTAGAAATAGTTCCGGAGTCGGTCACGTTCAGTGCAGATGTACCCTTACATCTCACCTGTATGCCATACCAATGTCTCCACACTCATTGGTTAAGAGGACAACTAACCTATATGGCACACAATGACCTATGCTTGATAAACATTGTCGTCCTTGGTAATAACATATCATTTGGTCGCGAACAGATTTAAGGACTAAATGATAAATCCTCCTTTGTCGAGTCTAAATAGTCCTAAGGACTTCACCACAACATAGGAGTTCATTAGAAGATGAAATATTTTGTGATAAAAAATATCAAAATAATTTTTATTAATTCATAATTCATGTACAAATATAAAAATGAGCACAACCGTCAATAGGCTGACGATTGGCTTTGGGATACTATTCCCAACAGATACAACCTGAAGGGTTCACATCTACAGATGAGTTTAAGGTGTGCAGGCTATGGAGGTCCATTTATGGACTTAAGCAGGCATCCCAAAGTTGGAACATATATTTTGATAGGATGATCAAAACGTATGGCTTCGTTAAGAACAGAGAAGAGCCCTGCATTTATAAGTGGGCTAATGGTACAGTAGTGGTATTTCTTGTATTGTATGTGATATTCTCTTAATCGAGAATGATGTTCCTGTATTACAGGGAATAAAGATTTGGCTGTCGTCAAAGTTCTCCATGAAGGATCTTGGAGAAGCTTCGTACATCCTAGAGATTAGGATCTGTTGATGCAAAAACCCACCGACGCCGGAGAAGCTGGAGTCGAGGGAGTCGCGGTCGCCGTCGGGACTGCAAAGAAAGTCTAAACTGGAGTTGGGGGTGCTCCGGCAAGATCCTTCGATGCTCAAGTCAGTTCTCTACCTCAACAAGAATGGAGTGCTCAAACGAAAATTTTAGCAGAGTTTTTAGATAGAGATTAGAGCTTAGAGAATAACATATCTGAGGGTCCCCTTTTTATAAGCGGGGGGCATAACAGATTGACAGCAACGTCTGTAACCGCCTGATGTGGGACGTTTGGGGCCATGAGGAGTTTGTTGCGGAGAGTAGTGGAGTGGAGTCGTGGCCATCGTCGTGGCCTGCCACATGGAGCCTGTTGTGGAGAGTGGAGTGATGTCCATTGTTGTGACTTGCCAGAGCATGATGGAGCTACATGGGATTCGTTATAGGAAGTGGAGCAGAGTCACGGCCATTACTGTGGCCTGCTAGGGAGTCCAGGCCTGTCGGCCGAAGCTCGGTTGGGGTGTCTGGTGGAGAGGGGTAGCTCTCCGTCTGAGAGGAGCTTGGATGTTGCTGGCGAGCTTTCTATCGTTGGGTGCCTTGGGCGCTAGTATTGCAGGCGAAGGTCATCTGCTGTAGAAGCTCGGTCAGGGGCTTTCTGTGGACGAAGTTCAGTTTCACACAGAATCCGACAGAAGGTCGTCCGGCAGTAGATGTCGGATGGCGCTAGAGAGGTTCACCCACTGGAGGGGTTCGGCTGCTGGAGTCCGTGCATCGTAGGAGTTCGTCTGGAATCTGTCCGCTATAGAAGTTCGGTCAGAGTCTGGTTCCCGTAGAAGTTCGGATGGGGATCATTTGTTGAGGAAGCTCGGTCGAAGCCTGCCTGCAATAGAAGTCCGAAAGGAATTCGTTCACAAGGGAAGCTCGGGTGGAGGCTTACAGTAGAAATCTGACACGGACCGCTCGTAGTAAAAATTTGAAGTAGACCACTTGTAGTAGTAGCTCAGAGTAGATCGCTTGTAGCAGAAGCTCGGAGTAGATCACTTGAGGCAGAAGCTCGGTGTAGATCGCTTGTGGTGGGGGCTCAGAGTCCGGCTCTTGTAAGAATTCGGATGAGGTCTACCTGCAATCGGAGCTCAGGGCTGAAGTCCGGCTCCCGTAGGAGCTCGGACGAAGTCTACCTGCAGTAGGAGTTCGGGGAAGAAGTCCGGCTCCCGTAGGAGCTCGGATGAAACCTAGAAGGTGGTCGACCACCATAGAAACTTGGATGGAGCTCGTTCGTCATGGAGATCTGCTGTTGGGAAAGTTCGGCCACTTACGAACTGACATAGTTCTGGAAAAATTTGGATTGGAGTCGATCGAATCCTATCGAAAAAGATCCGAAAGGGGTCCAGAGAATGGTTGACCCTTGTAGGAGATCGGCCGATGGTAGAATTCAAAGAGCACTTGGAGCAGCCTGATGGACAACCGAAGAAGCTTATCGCTAGAGAAGCTCGGGAGATGCGGCAGGAGTTCGTCTGTTGGGGAAACTCTGTCGACACTTGTTGAAGAAGCTGTGGGAGTTTATCCATCGACAGAACTTGGGAATATTACGGAAGCTCGGCCGTCGGAGAGGTTCGGAAAGATGTCACCCAAAGTTGGACGTCAGCAGAGTCCCGGGAGGGTCACTCCTGGTACAAACTTCAACTGGGGGGGTATTTTATACCCAACACCAGTCCTCCTACTTCCGAGTTTGAGTTTCGAATGAAGTATGGAGAAATTTTTATAGCCGAAGTTGCCCCCTTGAATTCTACGCACGACCGCCCTCAAAAATCCTGGCATTTAATGCATGCATGCCGGAGTCTTTTTCTAATCGGGGCGATTCGAAGAGACTTTTCAAAATTCCCGCTGGAGCGTAGTCCCAAGTGCCACGCCATAATGGCCCTGCCAGCAGTCAACCGTACGTCATGGTGAGTGGGACACATGGCGGGCATTGGTCGGCCTAGGGATATCCACCGTCATGACTGTGTCAGGCCCTGTTGCCTATTTAAACCCACTCCTTCCCTCCAGGGATTTCACTTCGCCTGAGAGTTCAGTCGGCGCCTTTCTTCTATCTGAGAGTTTTGTCATCCATCGGCGCCCTTTTTGACCTTAAGCGTTCTTTGCGTCAATCCCCGCCATCTCCGTCGGCTCCCCGCCTACGTCGGGCCAATCTAGGTTGGTCCCGAAACTTCTCTTGTCATTGCTGTTGTTCCTTCCTCTTGTTGCTTTGTTTGTTCAGCTTCCGAGGGTTTATTCGCAATCTTTCCCGATCTTTCAGGATTTCCTTCTTTCTTTTCTCTTGTTGCAGGCACGGATGTAGGAGTTGCCTGGGCGGTCCTCGCTGTCGACGTCCCTTATGACACCGAGCCTTCAGTCCTCCGAGCCCTTTCGAGGAGTTCTCCCACCGGGGCTTCTGCCCCGGAGGTCCATCTCGAGGGGATGCTATGGATCGAGAGGAGGAGGAGAAGGGAAACAGTGGCCCGCAAGTTCAGCGGCTGCCGAGCTGCCACTGAAGGCTCTCACAGCTTCGAAGGGGACTCGAGGGATAATTCCTTTAACAACAGGGATTTAATAATGGAACTGGCCGGTGAGTGCATTCTGCCCGAGAATTTTGAAGTAGTTGAACGGGGCGACACCGGTCAAGGGGGTAGAGTTGCCGTCATAAGCTGTGGCGGGCTTCTTGACATCGTCGGGATCGAGGGACCAGAGGCGGTCGGTGCTGATGGCGGAACAGTAGAACTTGTTGCGGGGGTGGTGGAAGTAGCGCATGCTGACCTCGTTGAAGTACCTAGGATGGTAATTATCGGAGAGAACATAGTGGTGGTGCATGCCTCCAGCATTACCACGGCCTCCGCGGTACTTTCGGTTCTTCTTGATGTAGGTCGTCGTTGCCGCCACCGTCGCCGTCGCCGCCCCTTGAGTTCTATCCCCCCCTTTTCCCCTTAGGGTTAGGGTTTCGGCAATGGGGCAGAACGAGGCGGAGGGTGGGAGTCGATGGGTTCATCATACGTACTGAAAAATACTGCTGAGAAAGATGGAACTGGAAGGAGAAGTCGAAAGCAGTGGTCTCTAATGTATTCTTTTCAGGTCTTGTAGTATTGTTCTTCTTTCCTTGGCCTTCAGGGCTTTGTAACGTATACCTTGTTAATAAAAAATGAAAAGAAGATTTTTTGTTACCTTGTCCGCACTTTGCGTCAAATTGTCGTCCGCCGAACTTCTTTTATTTATTATTTTTTCTTTTCTTTGTCTCATTCGATGTCGATGTTGTTGAAGTTTCCTGATCGTCGCCACGTTGGCTTGCTTTTCTTGTCATCTTTCTTTTTTGGCCTTAAGGGCTTTGTAATGCATACTTAGTTAATGAAATGAAAAGAAAATTTTCCATTACCTCTTCTACTCATGTGTTGAGTTGTCGTTTGCCGAACTTTTTTTGATTTTTGCCTTGCTCGATATCGATGTCATTCGAAGGTACCCAATCATCGTCGCATTGACCTGTCCCTTTTGTTTATGGCCGTAGATTTGTCCGGGGCCACTCGAGTTTGACGCTTTCTTTCGGAGTTCGAGCTCGGGGGTCTGAACTTCTCGTCGCCTTGAGGAAGCCGTCTTATCCTTGGCCTGTGTTGAGAGCCCTCTTGGAGAATGGAAATTTTTGATAAGAATCCCCATCCTCGCTGAGACGAGGTCCCCTGTATCTTTGATGTAATTTATTTTTCATTTGTTGCTAGTGTAATTCATCGCTTTCCTTTTTAACTTCCCTTCTTTTTTCTTTTTCTTTTCTCGAGTGAGGGTTTTCCCTCTGCTCTTAGCGGGGTTGCGGGAGCACGAAGGGGCCATCGAGAAGGTTTTCTTTTTCTTATCTGGTCTTGAATGATCGGATCTTAGTTGGTGTCAGGACGAGGTTCTCCTCCTATTCCTGATGTAGTCGATTTCAGCTCAGGTTAGGATGAGGTTCTCCTCTTGTTCCTAACAGGGCTGTGGAGGCACATATGGGCCATTGTGAGAGCCTCTCCCCCCATCCAGTCTGAAAATAATTGGGCCTTCAACTTTGCTCATGTTAGGGCGAGGTTCTCCTCCTGTCCCTAATATGGCTGTGGGGGCACATAAGGGCATTGCAGGGCCTCTCCCCCCATCCGGTCTAAGGAGAACCGGGCCTTCGACCTTGCTTATATTAGGACGAGGTTCTCCTCCTGTCCCTAACATAGCTGTGGGGGCACATAAGGGCGTTGCAGGGCCTCTCCCCCATCCAGTCTAAGGAGAATCGGGCCTTCGACCTTGCTCATGTTAGGGCGAGGTTCTCCTCCTGTCCCTAACATGGCTATGGGGGCATATAAGGGCGTTGTAGGGCCTCTTCCCTCATCCGATCTAAAAATATTCGGGCCTTCGACCTTGCTCATATTAGGACGAGGTTCTCCTCCCGTCCTTAACATGGCTGTGGGGGCACATAAGGGTGTTGTAGGGCCTCTCTCCCCATCCGGTCTAAGGATAATCGGGCCTTCGATTGTGTCGAGATGAGGTTCTCCTCCTGTTTCTGACACGATTAGTTTCGATTGTCCTGTCAATATAAGCTCGTGCCAAGAAAGAAGACATGTAGATATAAAACTTTTATTTAAAGTAAAGTTATCGGTAATACATTCGTAAATTTTTCGAGCTCCATGGTCACGGGAGGTCTGCTCCTCCGAGTTCTCTGAGGTAGTAAGTTCCAGGCCACACTACCTCCTTGACTTCGTACGGGCCTTCCCAGTTTGGAGCAAGCTTCCCTTGATCCTGAGATTGCAAGACAGCGGCTCATCGAAGCACTAGGTCTCCTGCTCTAAAGACTTTGTTTTTGACCCGGAAGTTGTAGTAGCAGGCGACTTTCTGTCTGTAAGCTGCCATCCGAACTTGAGCTGCCTCCCATTTTTCTTCTAACAAGTCGAGGTTGGCTTTGAGACCCTACAAATTGTGATGCTCGTTGAACGCCACGACTCGTGCTGATGGGAGTTTGAGCTCAATTGGGATAACGGCCTCCATTTCGAAGGCTAGAGCTAAGGGGGTCTCCCCCGTGGGTAGTCTTTGGATAGTTCGGTACGCCCATAATACATGATAAAGTTCGTCTGCCCAAGTTTCCTTCGCTCTTTCGAGCCTTGTCTTGATTCCTTGCAGCAAAGTTCTGTTGGTCACTTCAGCTTCGCCATTGGCCTGAGGATGGGCTACCGATGTGAGGTTGTGGGAGATGTTTAGGTCCTCACAAAATCTTGCAAACCTCGCTCCCGCAAATTATCGCCCATTATCAGTAATTAGGGTTCTTGGTAGGCCGAACCTGCAAACGATTGACTTCCAGACGAAGTCTTGCACTTTAGCTTCTGTGATTTTTGCCAACGGTTCGGCTTCAACCCACTTGGTGAAATAGTCAATTACTACCAGGAGGAACTTCCTCTGCCCTGACACCACGGAAAAAGGTCCAAGGATATCCATTCCCCATTGTGCGAATGGCCATGGGGTGCTCAAGGGTGTAAGTTCGGAGGTGGGCTGTCTTTGGATGTTAGCATATCTTTGACATCGGTCACACTTTCTGACGTATTCAATGGAGTCACGGTACATTGTCGGCCAGTAATACCCTTGTCGGAGCAACTTGTGGGATAAGGATCTAGCCCCCAGATGGCTTTCGCAGATTCCTACGTGCATCTCCCATAAGGCATAGTCAGCTTCCGAAGGCAGGAGACATTTTAAAAGGGGCAAAGAGTATGACCTCTTGTACAATTTGTCCTCATAAAGGATATATCGGGAGGCTTGATTTCTGAGCTTTCGAGCTTCTTTTGCATCATGAGGAAGAATCCCGTCTCTAAGATATGCCACCAGTGGGTCGATCCAATTGAGTTCATGGCCAATTTCCATCACGGGCCATGATTCTTCCATACTTGAGCACTTCAGAACTTCAAAGAGGACTTCCTTGGGTAGTTCAGTCAGAGCCAGTATAGCCAACTTGGAGAGGAGATCAGCCCTGATATTTTTCATTCTTGGAATCTGCTTGATGTTGAAGCTACTAAAGGCGGGGACGATCTCCTTTACCTTTTCAAGATATTTGGCCATGCTGTCCTCCCGTGCTTCGTAGTTTTTGCTGACTTGTCCCACTACCAGTTGGGAGTCACTATAAATTTGGAGCCGATCTACTCCTAATTCTTTGGCGATCCTCAATCCTGCGATCAGAGCTTCATATTCCACTCCATTGTTCGTTGCAAGGAATTCGAAGCACATTGCGTACTCCACGACGATCCCCTCCGGACTGATCAAGATCAGGCCCGCGCCCGACATGTTGGAGGATCCGTCCACATAGAGGGCCCAAAAGCAATCAGGGAGGTCTGTTTCTTCTTCAGAGGAGTTCGGTCGGGACTTCAGGCCATCAGTTTCACCTTGTTCAGGTTCGGCCTCCTCCGGGATAGTGCATTCCACTATAAAGTCTGTCAATATCTGAGCTTTTACTGTCGGTCAAGATTGATAGTTGATGTCGAATTCTGTGAGCTCGATCGCCCATTTCGCTATCCTCCCAGAAGCATCCGCCCGGTGTAGAATCGCCTTAATCGGCTGGTCGATGAGTAACGTTACGGTGTGCCTTTGAAAGTAAGGTCGGAGCCTCCGGGCTGCAATCAACAGGGCGTAAGTTAGTTTCTCTAATTTAGTATACCTGATTTCGGTGTCTCTTAACGTGCGACTGATGTAGTAGATCGGCCGTTGAATTTTTGTTTCTTCCTTAACAAGAACTGCTGCGAGAGCCATAGGAGAGATCGCCAGGTACAAGAACAACTCCTCTCCGGGCTTAGGCTTCGCCAATAGCGAAGGTGAGCCGAGGTAGTTCTTTAGTTCTTCGAACGCCTGTTGATATTCAGTGGTCCAACAGAAGTTCTTCGGCTGCTTGAGGGTTTGGAAGAAGGGTAAGCACCGTTCGGCCGACCTCACGACGAAGCGATTCAGCGCTGCCACCCTCCCTGTAAGGCGCTGAACTTCTTTTATCGACTTCGGGGCGGCCATCTCCTGGATGGCACGAATCTTCTCTGGATTGGCTTCAATTCTGCACCCCGATACCATGAAGCCCAGAAATTTCTTCGAGGTCACTCCGAAAGCATACTTAGTTGGGTTCAGCTTCATCTTATATTTCTGGAGGGCACCGAAGGTCTCCTCGAGGTCGGCGACGTGGTTCGTTGAGGATTTGCTTTTCACGAGCATGTCGTCCACGTAGACCTCCATGTTGCGGCCGATCTGCTCTTTGAAAATTTTGTTCACCAGCCGCTGATAGGTCGCACCTGCATTTTTGAGGCCGAAAGGCATGACCCTGTAAGAGTAAAGACCACGGTTAGTAATGAAAGCAGTCTTTTCTTCATCTTCTGGTGCCATTCTGATTTGATTATACTTGGAGAATGCATCCATGAAGGTGAGAAGCTCATGGCCCGAGGTTGCATCCACCAGTTGATCAATTTTGGATAGAGGGTAGCTGTCCTTTGGACAGGCTTTATTCAACTTTTTGAAGTCTATAAACATCCTCCACTTGCCGTTTGCCTTTTTGACGAGGATCACGTTGAAAATCCAGTCAGGATAGTTGACTTCTCTAATGAATCCAGCCTTCAGGGGTTTATCCACTTCCTCGGCTATCGCCTTTTGCCTTTTCGGTGCATGACCTCAGATTTTTTCTTTCGTCGGCCGATGCTTTGGATCAACGGTTAGACGATGTTCCATGACCTCTGCATTGATCCCCGGCATGTCCGTCGGGATCCAAGCGAAAACATCCACATTCTTTTGTAGGAAATCAATGAGCTGCGCCCGCACCTCTTCCCCCAGGTTGGAGCCGATCTTCACCACATGCTCTTTATTCCCATCATTCAAAGGAATCAAAACAAGATCTTCAATTGGCCCACCCCTTTCCTCAGTGAGGTTGTCACGGGCGTCCAATCCATCAACCAGACAGAGGTCAGATCGGTCACTTCTTTGCAAGGCTATGCTGTAGCAGTGTCTCACCAAGGCTTGATCTCCTCTGACCTCTCCAACCCCCTGACCCATAGGAAATTTCAACTTTAAATGGTAGGTCGACACCACGGCTCGGAGGGTGTTAAGGTCGGGCCGACCGAGTATTGCGTTATAGGCGGACGGTGCCTTTACCACCAGGAAGTCCACTCGCATCCTGGATTGTTTCAAAAATCGACCTGCAACCACAGTTAGGGTTATCATTCCTTCCACGGGCATGGCATCACCCGTGAACCCTACCAGTGGGAAGTTCACCGGCCCTAAATGATCATCCAAAATTGACATTTTCGAGAATGCATCGTAGAACAAAATGTCAGCCGAACTTCCATTGTTGACAAGAATGCGACGTACATTGTAATTAGCTATATTTAAAGAAACTACAACCGCATCGTTATGAGGAAATTGAACTCCCCGAGCATCTTCCTCAGTAAAGGTTATGGATTCCTCAATCCTTTGTCACTTGGGAGGTCCGGCCAATACACCGGTTATTCCCCATCTGGATTCCCTTAAGATGGTGTTGGTGAAATCGATCGTAGGCCGATTATCGGGCTGCTCCATGCCGACTGCCGTCGTCAGAGGAAGAGGAGCCTGGAAATTCGGAGATGAGGTCAGGGCTTGCAGAGCTTGCTGAGATCTGGCCGTGGGGGTCGTTGACCGCCTGGTGGATGCCCTTCAGGGAGGCATCAGGTGGAGATCAGGCAGGCAACCGGAGGAGGAGATGTCAAAGAAGATGATCGGAGGTGGTCCCATTGAGCGCTCCTTTAAGAACAAGGGTACTGCAAAGACACAGTGCCCTTCCTCTAACGTCAATCCTGTTGATGCAAAAACCCGCCGGCACCAGAGAAGCTGGAGTCGAGGGAGTCGCGGTCACCGTCGGGACATGCAAAGGAAGTCTAAACCGGAGTTGGGGGTGCTCCGACAAGACCCTCCGACGCTCAAGTCAGTTCTCTACCTCAACAAGAATGGAGTGCTAGAACAAAAATTTTAACAGAGTTTTTAGATAGAGATTAGAGCTTAGAGAATAATGTTGGAAAATATGTCCCAAAAAGCCAATCGTCAAGCTGTTGACGGTTGAGCAACCAAGTATTGTAATTGATTTGTTAATAAATAAAATATATTTGGCATCTTCATCATAAGCTTTCATCTTCTAATGAACTCCGTTGTTATGATGAAGTCCTTAGGACTATTTAAGTTTGATAAAGAGAGGATTTATCGATTAGTCCTTAAAACTGTTCACGACCAAATGATAAGCTGTTAATAAGGACGACAGCTTCTATCGAGCATAGGTCGCTGTAGGCCATATGGGTTGGTTGTCCTCTTAACCAAGGAGTGTGGAGACACTGGTATGGCACACAGGTGAGATGTAAGGGTACATCATCATTGAACGTGGCCAACTCTAGAGCATTCTGCTGTCGAGAATGTCTCTGATGGGATATAGGTATAAATGTCCCTTAGACTTGAGATCGCCTTAGTGACTTGTAAGCAACTCACTGTGCTTTGGTACTGGACTAACTGAATTTCTAATTCAGAGACGGAAGGCTTCTGGGCACAGTCAAGTACTTGCGAAGTCAGAGTGTGATCGAGATGGGATTGACCACTCCAAGAGTTGGAGAAGAATGAGTCGCTGTATTTCAATTTAGCAAAACCTTGACCAGGGTAATCCATTAGATGGATTTGATATTTTGAAATACAATGTGGACAACCTGATCAGAGTTGACAGTTGAACTTTGGAGTGTCCTATGATCATTTTGGTCAAGGGGATGAATTATATGAAAATTATATCCGCATGGGTTCTAAAGATGTTGTTCTACACATTCGACCTATCCGGTCGTCGGGTACCATTGCTAGATGGTCACTTCGATTGGTACAGAAATTTATTTCTGTACTATCAGCTTAGGTTTGGACCTATGAGGTCACACACATTAGAGTTCATGATCCGATCGGATGGTTGATCAATGATTAAGAATCGTTCTAGGGTTAAATGATCAATACGATTGACATTTAACCTAGTGCAAGTGTTACAGGAGGATCGATTAGCAATTTGATTGCTAATTGGCTTAATTTGATTAAGACAATGGGCTGAGATTAAGTCTAATTAAATATTATTTAATTAGATTTGGTTTGGGCTTGATTGGATCAAGTCCAATTGGTTTATTGGATAAGCCAAGTGCAAGAAAAAACTAGTCCTAGTTCAACTAGGACTTGGGTCAATCTAATTTCTAATTTGATTAAAAAATTAAATCAGATTTAAATCTAATTTAATCTGATTAAATTAGGTTCTTAATTGGGTTAAGACCTATTTTAGTTAGGTTAATTTAATTTTGGTTTGATTTGGTTTGGGAAACCAAATTAAAATAAGTCATAAGATAGAATCCTAGTAAGACTAGGATTCCACCTTGCGCCACATAAGCCTTCCCCACGCCCTCTCTCTTATTCAATGCCAATCTCCACTTATTTTGTGTGAGAAAAGCCCTCTCCCAGTTCTCTCCCATGTTCACAAAAGGTTTTCTCTCTTCTTTCTTACATGGAAGGTGGTTTGGATCAAATCAAAAAGGAATAAGTTTGGATTTCGAATTCTATGAGATAGAGTTTTAGAAATCCAAAACTCTTTCAATTTTGCACCGAATTTATCCAAATTTTTTTGGAATTTTCATAGATTTTAGGGTACACATTTTGCACCCTTTGTTGGTGATCCATGCATGAAAATATGGAGGAGGTGCTCAAGAGTTGGGCGCCCCTTAACTTGCCATGTTTGGATAAGCCTTGACTAGGTATTTGACCTAGACAAAGACTCTATCATATCTCTCTGTATAAAATGATTTTCTTTATAAAATTTTATGAAATGATAGATAATTGAGAGACATTTGATCCATCCAAAAATCAAAGAGAAAAACCTTTGGGTCATGGAGATATAAAAGATGCAAGTTAGGGTGTCTAGAGAGAAAAATGTGAAGAAGAAGAGGGTCTTCTTCTAGGGTTTTTTGTTTTCATATCTTTCCTCCCTCCATCTTGAGTTTCCTGAGAGCGTCTCAGATCTGAAACTCTTCCTTTTACTTTCCATCTTTGGAAGAGTCCAAATCAAGAAGAAGGAGGCACCTGATCAACCATCAAAGAAGGATCAGCGCAGTACTAGCATACTGTGCTGATTTTCTGAAGCAGGACTTCTGATCAAGATTCGTGGGCTCGTGTGGATGACTCCTAGAGGTCAGACGCATGTGCGGCTTGCAACACCATCCTTAAGCCTGGATCAGCAAGGTTAGAGCATCTAACTTGCAAGGTAATAGATCTGATCTATTGTTTAATACATACATTAGATGTGGTATAGAAACATGTTGATATGATCAACATGTAGTTCATGCTATATTTATATATTTTAATTTTTGATTTAATACTATATAATAATCATGTAATAGGATCTTAGATCTAGGGATTTTCTAGTTTTAAAAAATAAATTTTGATTTATTTTAGTCTTCCGCTGTATGATCTTGAAAAAGTTTCAAGATCTAACCCTGAAACCCTAGATCTGGTTCCTACAAATAACATATATGGGGGTCCCCTTTTTATATGCGGGGGGTGTAACAGATTGACAGCAACGTCTGTAACCGCCCGGTAGTGGGCCGTTCGGGGCCATGAAGAGTTTGTTACAGAGAGTAGTGGAGTGGAGTCGTGGCCATCGCCGTGGCCTGCCACGTGGAGCCTATTATGGAGAGTGGAGTGATGTCCGTTGTCGTGACTTGCCAAAGCATGATGGAGCCGCATGGGATCCGTTATAAGAAGTGGAGCAGAGTCGCGGCCATTACTGTGGCCTGCCAGGGAGTCCAGGCCTGTCGGTCGAAGCTCGATTGGGGTGTCTGGTGGAGAGGGGTAGCTCTTCGTCTGAGAGGAGCTCGGATGTTGCTGGCGAGCTTTCTACCGTTGGGTGCCTTGGGCGCTAGTACTGCAGGCGAAGGTCATCTGCTATAGAAGCTCAGTCAGGGGCTTTCTGTGGATGAAGTTCAGTTTCATGCAGAATCCGACAAAAGGTCGACCGGTAGTGGATGTCGGATGGCGCTAGAGAGGTTCACCCGCTGGAGGGGTTCGGCTGCTGGAGCCCGTGCGTCATAGGAGTTCGTCCGGAATCTGTCCGCTATAGAAGTTCGGTCGGAGTTTGGTTCCCGTAGAAGTCCGGATGGGGATCATTTGTTGAGGAAGCTCGGCCGAAGCCTGCCTGCAATAGAAGTTCGGAAGGAATTCATTCACAAGGGAAGCTCGGGTGGAGGCTTACAGTAGAAATCCGATGCGGACCGCTCGTAGTAGAAATTTGAAGTAGACCGCTTGTAGTAGTAGCTCGGAGTAGATCACTTGTAGCAGAAGCTCGGAGTAGATCACTTGAGGCAGAAGCTTGGTGTAGATCACTTGTGGTGGGGGCTCGGAGTTCGGCCCTTGTAAGAATTCGGATGAGGTCTACCTGCAATGGGAGCTCAGGGCGGAAGTCTGGCTCCCGTAGGAGCTCGGACGAAGTCTACCTGCAGTAGGAGTTTGGGGAAGAAGTCTGGCTCCCGTAGGAGTCTGGATGAAACCCAGAAGGCGGTCAACCATCGTAGAAACTTGGATGGAGCCCGTCCGTTGTGGAGATTTGCTATTGGGAAAGTTCGGCCACAGACGAGCTGACGTAGTTCTGGAAGAAATTCGGATTGGAGTCAATCGAATCCTGTCGGAAAAGATCCGGAAGGGGTCCGGAGAACGGTTGACCCTTGTAGGAGATCGGCCGATGGTAGAATCTAGAGAGCACTTGGAGCAGCCTGATGGACAACCGAAGAAGCTTATCGCTGGAGAAGCCCGAAAGATGCGACAGGAGTTCGTCCGTCGGGGGAACTCGATCGACACTTGTGGAAGAAGCTGTGGGAGTTTATCCATCAGCAGAACTTGAGAATATTACGGAAGCTCGACCGTCGGAGAGGTTCGAAAAGATGTCGCCCTAGGTTGGACGTCGGCAGAGTCCCGGGAGGGTCACTCCTGGTACGAACTTCGGCTGGGGGGTATTTTATACCCAATAGGATCTATAGGGATAGATTTAAAAGGTTGCTTGGCTTATCCTAGAGCACATACATTGATACTATGCTGAAGAGGTTCAGCATGGAGAATTCCAAGAAAGGCTATCTACCGAAAGGCCATGGAATTTCTCTCTCAAAGAGGGATTGTCCGACAACACCTCAAGAGAGAGAGCGTATGGGTAGAATTCCATATGCTTCGGTAGTGGGATCTATCATGTACTCCATGATTTGTACACGATCAGATGTGGCATACTCACTAGGGGTAGTGAGTAGATACCAATCTGATCCAGCGGAAAATCATTGCAAGGTTGTTAAAACCATCTTGAAGTATTTAAGAAATACTAAGGACCAGTGGCTTATTTATGATGAATCGAACTTGAGACTTATGGGATTTACAGACTCCAATTTTCAGTCTAATCATGATGACAGCAAGAGTGTGTCGGGATTTATTTTTACCCTTAATAGAGGGGCTGTCTGCTGGAAGAGTTCCAAGCAGCACACTGTGGCTTATTCAGTTTGCGAGGCAGAGTATGTCGCTGCATCAGATACTGCCTGTTGGGTATAAAATACCCTCGGCCGAAGTTCTTGACGGGACTGACCCTCGCAAGTCTCTTCCGACTTTCGACTACTGTTGGTGAACTCCCGTCGCTCCGTCCACAACTTCTACTGCAAGGAAGACTCCGCCCGGACTCCTACGGGAGCCGGGCTCCGTCCACAACTGCTACTGCGAGGAAGACTCCACCCAGACTCCTACGGGAGCCAGGCTCCGTCCATAACTGCTACCGCAAGGAAGACTCCGCCCGGACTCCTACGGGAGCCGGGCTCCGTCCACAACTGCTACTGCAAGGAAGACTCCGCCCGGACTCTTCCGGGAGCCGGGCTCCGTCCACAACTTCTACTGCAAGGAAGACTCCGCCCAGACTCCTACAGGAGCTGGGCTCCATCCACAACTCCTACTGCAAGGAAGACTCCGCCCGGACTCCTACGGGAGTTGGGTTTCGTCCACAACTCCTACTGCAAGGAAGACTCCGCCCGAACTCCTACGGGAGTCGGGCTCCGTCCACAACTTCTAATGCAAGGAAGACTCCGCCCGGACTCCTACGGGAGCCGGGCTCCGTCCACAACTGCTACTGCAAGGAAGACTCCGTCCGAACTCCTACGGGAGTCGGGCTCCATCCACAACTGCTACTGCAAGGAAGACTCCGCTCGGACTCCTACGGGAGTCGGGCTCCGTCCACAACTGCTACTGCAAGGAAGACTCCGCCCGGACTCCTACGGGAGCTAGGCTCCGTCCACAACTGCTACCGCAAGGAAGACTCCGCCCGGACTCCTACGGGAGCCGATTTCCGTCCACAACTGCTACTGCAAGGAAGACTCCGCCCGGACTCTTACGGGAGCCGGGCTCCGTCCACAACTTCTACTGCAAGGAAGACTCCGCCCGGACTCCTATGGGAGCCGGGCTCCATCCACAACTCCTACTGCAAGGAAGACTCCGCCCGGACTCCTACGGTAGCCGGGCTCCGTCCACAACTCCCACTGCAAGGAAGATTCCGCCCGGACTCCTACGGGAGCCGGGCTCCGTCCACAACTCCTACTGCAAGGAAGACTCCGCCTGGACTCCTACGGGAGCCGAGCTCCGTCCACAACTCCTACTGCAAGGAAGACTCCGCCCGGACTCCTACGGGAGCCGGTCTCCGTCCACAACTACTACTGCAAGGAAGACTCCGCCCGGACTCCTACGGGAGCCGGGCTCCATCCACAACTGCTACTGCAAGAAAGACTCCGCCCGGACTCCTACGGGAGCCGGGCTCCGTCCACAACTGCTACTGCAAGGAAGACTCCGCCCGGACTCCTACGGGAGCTGGGCGACTCTTACGGGAGTCTGGCTCCGTCCACAACTTCTACTGCAAGGAAGACTCCGCCCGGACTCCTACGGGAGCCGGGCTCCATCCATAACTCCTACTGCAAGGAAGACTCTGCCCGGACTCCTACGGGAGCCGGGCTCCGTCCACAACTCCTACTGAAAGGAAGACTCCGCCCGAACTCCTATGGGAGTCGGGCTCCGTCCATAACTTCTACTGTAAGGAAGACTCCGCTCGGACTCCTACGGGAGCCGGGCTCCGTCCACAACTGCTACTGCAAGGAAGACTTCGCCCGGACTCCTACGGGAGCCGGGTTCCATCCACAACTATTACTGCAAGGAAGACTCCGCCCGGACTCCTACGGGAGCCGGGCTCCGTCCACAACTCCTACTGCAAGGAAGACTCCGCCCGGACTCCTACGGGAGCCGGACTCCATCGATAACTGCTACTGCAAGGAAGACTCCACCCGGACTCTTACGGGAGCCGGGCTCCATCCATAACTGCTACTGCAAGGAAGACTCCGCCCGAACTCCTACAGGAGCCGGGCTCCGCCCACAGCTTCTACTGCAAGGAAGACTCCGCCCGGACTCCTAAGGGAGCCAAGCTCCGTCCACAACTTCTACTACTGGTAAGCTCCGTTCGGACCCCTACGGGAGCCAGGCTCCATCACCAACTTCAATTGCTGGTAAGCCTTGTCCGGACTCCTACAAGAGCTGGGCTTCGCCTTTGATTTCAATTGCAGGAAGACTCCGCCCGAACTCCTACGAGAGCCAGACTCCGCCTGCGACCCCAACTGCAAGTAGACTGCATCCAAACTTCTACGATTGTCAGACTCCGTCTTCTATTTTGACTGCGGGAAGACCTCATCCAAACTCCTACGGGTACCGAACCTCGCTACCGACTCCAACCGAACTTCGGCCGACAAGTCTGGACCCCCTGACAGGCCACAGTAACGGACAACACTGCTCCACTCCCTGCAGCGGACCCTGCGTAGCTTCATTACTCCCTGACAGGCCGTATTAACGACCACGATTCTGCTCCACTCCCTGTGGCGGATTCTGTGCGATCCCATCACTCCCTGACGAGTCACGACGGTGGACGCCGCTCCACTCTCCGTAACTGATTCCACATGGCGAGCCACGGTGATAACCACGATCCCACTCCACTACCCTCCGTAATAAATTTCTCCTGACTCTGGGCGGCCCACTACCAGACGGTTACAGGCGTCACCATCAGTTTGTTGCCCCCTCCGCCTATAAAAGGGGAAACCCCAGATACGTTATTTAATAAGCTCTCATTTTTACCTAGAAACTCTGCTAAAATTTTCGTTCGAGCACTCCATTCTTGTTGAGGCAGAGAACTGACTTAAGCATCGGAGGGTCTTGCCGGAGCAACCCCACCTCCGGTTTAGACTTCTTTTGCAGGTCCCGATGGCGACCGCGACTCCTTCGACTCCAGCTTCTCCGGTACAAACGGATTTTTGCCCCAACCGGATTGGCGCTAGAGGAAGGGCCACTGTGTCTACGCAGTAACCTTGTTCTTAAAGGAGCACTCAACGGGGCCACCCTGATCATCTTCTCCGACACCCGCTCCTCCTTTTCCCCACTGGGTCCTCACCTGATGCCTTCTCGCGAAGCATCCGCACAGCTACCACGGTCTCCGCAGCCATATCTCGAGCCCCGGTCCCACCTCTGGTTTCCCGGGCCCTGCATCCTCCGGCAATGGTCGCCGGCATGGAGTGGTCGGACAATCGACCTCCTACGGATTTCGCCAACACCGTCTCGGGAGGATCCCGACAGGAAGCAACCAACGTGCCGGCCGTACCGCCAAGCGGCAAAAGACTGAAGAGCCCATAACCTTCACTGAAGGAGACACCCAGAGAGTCTAATTCCCTCATAACGATGCGGTCGTAGTTTTCATGAATATCGCAAATTACGACGTCCGTCGCATTCTCGTCGACAATGGAAGCTCGGCCGACATCTTGTTCTACGATGTCTTTTCAAGAATGTCCATCCTTGACGGCCATTTGAGACCGATTAGCTCCCCTCTGGTAGGGTTTACCGGCGATGCTGTTCTGACGGAAGGAATGATAACTTTGACTGTGGTCGCAGGTCGATATCCAAGGCAATCCAGGGCTCTGGTGAATTTCTTGGTGGTGAAGGCGCTGTCAGCCTACAATGCAATCCTCAGCCGACTGGCCTTAATGCTCTCCGAGCCATCGTGTTAACCTACCATTTGAAGTTGAAATTCTCCACCAGCCAGGGGATCGAAGAGGTCCGGGGAGACCAAGCCCTGGCCAGGCACTGCTACAGCATAGCCTTACAAAGAAGCGACCAATCTGACCCCTGTCCCGTTGATGGATTGGATGCTCGCGATGACCTCACCAAAGAGAGGGGCACCCCAATTGAAGATCTGGTACCAATCCCTTTGAATGACGGGAACGCAGAGCATGTAGCGATGATCGGCTCCAACCTGGAGGAGGAGGTACGGATGCGGCTTATTGATTTTCTATGAAGGAATGCAGATATTTTCGCTTGGATTCCAGCAGACATGCCAGGGATTGACACGGAAGTCATGGAGCACCACCTGGCCGTCGATCCAAAGCATCGACTGATGAAAGAAAAAATCCGAGGTCATGCACTGGAGAGGCAGAAGGCGATAGTCAAGGAAGTGGATAAGCTCCTTAAAGCTGGATTCATTAAGAAAGTCAATTATCCTGATTGGATTTCCAACGTTGTCCTAGTCAAAAAAGCAAACGACAAGTGGAGGATGTGCATAGACTTCAAAAAGCTGAATAAGGCCTGTCCAAAGGACAGCTACCCCCTTCCCAAAATCGATCAACTGGTGGATGCGACCTCGGGCCATGAGCTCCTCACCTTCATAGATGCATTCTCTGGCTATAATCAAATCAGAATGGCATCGAAAGATGAAGAAAAGATCACTTTCATCACTAATCGTGGCCTTTACTGTTACAGGGTCATGCCTTTCGACCTCAAAAATGCGGGCGCAACCTACCAACGGTTGGTGAACAAAATCTTCAAGGAGCAGATCGGCCGTAACATGGAGGTCTATATGGACGATATGCTCGTAAAAAGCAAATCTTCCAGAGATCACGTCACCGACCTCGAGGAGACCTTCGACGCTCTCCAAAAATATAGAATGAAGCTAAACCCAACTAAATGTGCTTTGGGGGTAACCTCGGAAAAGTTCCTGGGCTTCATGGTGTCAGGGCGCGGGATCGAGGCCAATCCAGAGAAAATTCACGCCATCCAGGAGATGGCCGTCCCAAAGTCGATAAAAGAGGTTCAGCGCCTCACGGGGAGGATAGCGGCCCTGAATTGCTTCGTCGCAAGGTCGGCCGAACGATGCTTACCCTTCTTTCAAACCCTCAAGCAGCCCAAGAACTTCTGTTGGACCTCTGAGTGCCAACAGGTGTTCGAGGAACTAAGGAGCTACCTCGGCTCATCCCCACTGTTGGCAAAGCCGGAGCCTGGGGAGGAACTATTTTTATACCTGGTGGTCTCTCCCATGGCTCTCGCGGCCGTCCTTGTCAAAGAAGAAGCGAAAGTCCAACGGCCAATCTACTACGTCAGCCGCGCTTTGAGGGACGCCGAGACCAGGTACACCAAATTAGAAAAACTGACTTACGCCTTGTTGATTGCAGCCAGGAGGCTCCGGCCCTACTTTCAAGGGCACACCGTGACGCAGCTCACTGATCAACCGATCAAAATGATTTTGCACCGGGCGGACGCCTCTGGGAGGATGGCAAAGTGGGCGATCGAGCTCACAGAATTCGACATCAACTATCAACCCAGGCCAGCAGTGAAGGCCCAAATACTGGCTGATTCATAGTGGAGTGTACTATCCCAGAGAAGGCTGAACCTGAACAAAGCGAAATTGACGACCTGAAGTCCCGACTGAACTCCCCCAAAGAAGAAACGGATCCCTCTGATCACTTTTGGGCCCTCTATGTGGATGGGTCTTCCAACATGTCAAGTGCGGGTGCAGGCCTAATCTTGGTCAGTCCAGAGGGAATCATCGTGGAGTACGCTCTGCATTTTGAGTTTCCCGCAACAAACAATGGAGCGGAATATGAAGCTCTGATTGCAGGACTAAGGGTAGCCAAAGAGCTGGGAATAGACCAGCTCTGGGTCCACAGCGACTCTCAACTAGTAGTGGGACAAGTCAGTGGAAGTTACGAAGCGTGGGAGGACAGTATGGCCAAATACCTTGAAAGGGTAAAGGAGCTCGTCCCCGCCTTTAGTAGCTTCAACATCAAACAGATCCCAAGGTTGGAAAATACTAGGGCTGACCTTCTCTCCAAGCTGACGATGCTAGCTTCGACCGAACTACCCAAGGGCATTCTCTTTGAAGTTCTAAAGCGCCCGAGTACAGAAGAGTCGCGGCCCGTGATGGAAATTGACCACGAGCCCAGCTGGATCGACCCCCTGATAACCTATCTCAGAGATGGAGTTCTCCCCCAGGATGTGAAAGAAGCTCGGAAGCTCCGAAACCAAGCCTCCCGGTACATCCTTTATGAGGGCAAATTGTACAAGAGATCATACTCCTTGCCCCTCTTAAAATGCCTCCGGCCTTCGGAGGCTGACTACGCCTTGTGGGAAGTGCATGAAGGAATCTGCGGAAACCATTTAGGGGCTAGATCTTTATCCCACAAGTTGCTCCGCCAAGGGTATTACTGGCCGACAATGCATCATGATTCGATCGAATATGTCAGAAAGTACGATCGATGCCAGAGATATACTAACGTCTAGAGACAGCCCGCCACCGAGCTCACACACTTGAGTGCCCCATGGCCTTTTGCGCAGTGGGGGATGGACATCCTTGGCCCCTTTCCTATGGCGTCTGGGTAGAGGAAGTTCCTCCTTGTAGCGATCGACTACTTTACCAAATGGGTTGAAGCCGAACCACTGGCCAAAATCATAGAAGCAAAAGTGCAAGATTTCGTCTGGAAGTCGAACGTGTGTAGGTTCGGTCTGCCTAGGACCCTAATCACCGACAATGGACGGCAATTCGCGAGAGCGAAGTTTGCCGAATTCTGTGAAGATCTAAACATCTCCCACAACTTCACATCGGTAGCCCATCCTCAGGCGAACGGCGAAGCTGAGGTAACTAACAGAACCCTTTTGCAGGGGATTAAGACAAGGCTAGAAAAAGTGAAGGGAACTTGGGCGGATGAACTTTATCATGTGCTGTGGGTGTATCGAACTACCCAGAGGCTGTCCACAGAGGAAACCCCCTTTGCTTTGGCCTTCGGTACGGAGGCCGTCATCCCAATTGAGCTTAAACTCCCATCGGCGTGAGTCGTAGCATTCGACGAATATCAAAATTTGTGAAGTCTTAAAGCCAACCTCGACCTGCTGGAAGAAAGATGGGAGATAGCTCAGGTTCGAATGACAGCCTACAGACAGAAAGTCGCTCGATACTACAACGCCCGAGTCAAGAACAAAGTCTTTAGAGCAGGAGATCTAGTGCTTCGACGAGCCGCTGTCTCGCAGCCTCAGGATCGAAGGAAGCTCGCCCCTAACTGGGAAGGCCCATATGAGGTCAAAGAAGTAGTTCGGCCCGAAACTTATTATCTTAAGGAGCTCGGAGGAGCCGACCTCCCGCGACCATGGAGCTCGGAGAACTTACGAATGTACTACCATTAACTTCATTTTAACTAAAAGTTGTATATCTACATGTCTTTGGCACTATCCTACATCCACAAGACAATCCAAACAAATTATCTCGAAAGTGAGAGGGAAACCTCATCTCGACAAAGTCGAAGGCCCGATTCCCTTTAGATCGGATGGGGGGAGAGGCCCTACAACGCCCGTGCGCACCCCCACAGCCCTGTTAGAGACAGGAGGAGAACCTCGCCCTAACTTGAGCAAAGTCGAAGGCCCGATTCCCTTTAGACCGGATGGGGGGAGAGGCCCTACAACGCCCGTACGCGCCCCAATAGCCCTGTTAGGGATAGGAGGAGAACCTCGCCCTAACTTGAGCAAAGTCGAAGGCCCGGTTCCCTTTAGATCGGATGGGGGGAGAGGCCCTACAATGCCCATACGTGCCCCCACAGCCCTGTTAGGGACAGGAGGAGAACCTCGCCCTAACTTGAACAAAGTCGAAGGCCCGATTCCCTTTAGATCGGATGGGAGGAGAGGTCCTGCAACGCCCGTACGTGCCCCTACAGCCCTGTTAGGGACAGGAGGAGAACCTCGCCCTAACTTGAGCAAAGTCGAAGGCCCAATTCCCTTTAGACCGGATGAGGGGAGAGGCCCTACAACGCCCATGCGTGCCCCCACAGCTCTGTCGGGGATAGAAGGAGAACCTCGCCCTAACTCGAGCAAAGTCGAAGGCCCAGCTCTCTTTAGGCCGAAAGTTGGGAAGGGCCCAGCAACGCCCATATGTACGCCCACGGCTGCGCTAGAGACAAGAGGAGGACCTTGTCCTAACCAGAGTTGAAACCTGTTACGATGGGAATGGGAGAAGAACCTCATCCCGACGTCAATTAAAAGTCTGGTCGTTCAAAGACCAAAAGAGAAAAAGGGGGGGGGGATTTTCCCCAGCGGCCCCCTCGCAATAAAACTCTGCCCGGACTCCTACGGGAGTCGGGCTCCGTCACCAACTTCAACTGCTGGAAAGCTCCGTCCGGACTCCTACGGGAGCCGAACTTCGCACCTGACTTTAATTGCAGAAAGACTCCGCCCGGACTCCCACGAGAGCCGAACTACGCCTCGAGTTCGCCTACGGGAGCCAAACTCCCGTAGCCTCCCCAAAAGCGGAGGAAAAATTCCAAAAGAAAAAAAAAAGGAGAGGAGGGGAAGGGAATACAACAATAACAACGGCAAAGGAAAAGTTCGACAGACAATGATTCGATGCAAAGTACGGACAAGGTAACAAAATTACCTCCTCATTTTTTGACTAACAAGATATACGTTACAAGACCCGGAGGGCCGGAAAAGAATACATTATTACAGAGCTCGAGCACACGGCTTGGATGGGATACACAGGAGGCCACTTCAAGCTGCAAACTTCTCTTCCCATTTCCATCCTTCCCAGCCGTATTTTTCAGTGCGTGTGACAAGCCTATCGGCTCTCGCCCCCGTCTTGTTCCGCTCCACCTCCGAAATTCCAACCCTAGGGGGAAAAGGATGGGATAGATTCTAGGGGGCAGTAAGGGCAACGACAGCGACGATGAAGACCTGTTTCAAGAAGAATCAGAGTTACCCCAGATGCAGCAATGGCACTAGAGATATGCGCCATCACCGAATGCTCCATGACAACCACCATCCTAAGTGTTCCGACAAGGTCGGCATGTGCTACTCCCACCATCCCCGCAACAAGTTTTACTGCCCCACCGTCGGCGCCGACCGCTTCTGGTCCCTCGACCCCGACGACATCAAGGATCCCGCCACAGCTTGTGATGACAGCTCTGCCCTCTTGACTGGTGTCACCCCATCTTGCTACTCTGAAATTCTCAGGCAGAATGCCTTCACTGGCGGTCCCCATTATTAAACCCCTGTTGTTGAAGGAATTCTCCCTTGAGCCCCCTTTGAAGCGACGGGAACCTTCAGCGGCCGCTCGATGATCGGAGAACTCACAAACCGCTGTTCTCCTCCTTGCCCTCCTCCAAGCCTGTGGCATCCTCTTAAGGATGGCCTCCGGGGCAGAGGCCCTGGCAGGGGAACCCCTTAGAGAGGAATCGGGAGGCTGGAGACGGCAGAGAGACGGAAAAGACCGGCATGGAGGACGCTCGGGGTTGGCAGGGGCACCGATGGAGTGGCTGAGTAGCTAAGCTCTCAGACGAAAGAAAGGTGTCGTCCTTCAGGCGAAGTAAAGCCCCCGAAGGAAGGGTGGGGGGTTTAAATAGGCAGCGGATCTTAGCGCAATTATGGTGGCGAGTGTCCCTAGACCAACCGGTGCTCACCACGTGTCCCGCGTGTCCCACTCGCCGCTACCGAGGGTTGACTGTTCGTAAACTTTCATGGCGCGACGCTTGGGATCACATCCCGGTGGGAGTTCCGAAAAGACTCTTCGGGTCGCCCTAATCGAAAAAAGGGCTCTGACATGCGCGCATTAAATGCCAACATATCTGAGGACGGTTGCGCGCGGACGTCAGGGGGAGAACTTCGGCTAAGACAACCTCTCTGTACTTCCTTCATTCGAAATTCAAACTCGGAAGTGGGGGACTGGTGTTGGGTATAAAATACCCTCGATCGAAGTTCTTGGCGGGACCGACCCTCGCAAGTCCCTTCCGACTTTCGACTACTGTTGGTGAACTCCCGTCACTCCGTCCACAACTTCTACTGCAAGGAAGACTCCGCTCGGACTCCTACGGGAGCCGGGCTCCATCCACAACTGCTACTGCAAGGAAGACTCCGCCCGGACTCCTACGGGAGTCGGGCTCCGTCCACAACTACTACCGCAAGGAAGACTCCGCCCGGACTCCTACGGGAGCCGTGCTCCGTCCACAACTGCTACTGCAAGGAAGACTCCGCCCGGACTCTTACGGGAGCCGGGCTCCGTCCACAACTTCTACTGCAAGGAAGACTCCGCCCGGACTCCTATGTAAGCCGGGCTCCGTCCACAACTCCTACTGCAAGGAAGACTCCGCTCGGGCTCCTACGGGAGCCGGGCTCCATCCATAACTTCTACTGCAAGGAAGACTCCGCCCGAACTCCTACGGGAGCCGTGCTCCGTCCACAACTCCTACTGTAAGGAAGACTCCGCCCGGACTCCTACGGGAGCCGGGCTCCATCCACAACTGCTACTGCAAGGAAGACTCCGCCCGGACTCCTACGGGAGCCGGGCTTTGTCCACAACTGCTACTGCAAGGAAGACTCCACCCGGACTCCTACGGGAGTCGGGCTCCATCCACAACTGCTACTGCAAGGAAGACTCCGCCCGGACTCCTACAGGAGTCGGGCTCCATCCACAAGTGCTACTGCAAGAAAGACTCCGCCCGAACTCCTACGGGAGCCGGGCTCCGTCCACAACTGCTACCGCAAGGAAGACTCCGCCCGGACTCCTACGGGAGCCGGGCTCCGTCCACAACTTCTACTGCAAGGAAGACTCCGCCCGGACTCCTACGGGAGCCGGGCTCCGTCCACAACTTCTACTGCATGGAAGACTCCGCCCGGACTCCTATGGGAGCCGGGCTCCGTCCACAACTCCTACTGCAAGGAAGACTTCGCCCGGACTCCTATGGGACCCGGGCTCCGTCCACAACTCCTACTACAAGGAAGACTCCGCCCGGACTCCTACGGGAGTCGGGCTTCATCCACAACTCCTACTGCAAGGAAGACTCCGCCCGGACTCCTACGGGAGCCGGGCTCCGTCCACAACTGCTACTGCAAGGAAGACTCCGCCCGGACTCCTACGGGAGCCGGGCTCCATCCACAACTGCTACTGCAAGAAAGACTCCGCCCGGACTCCTACGGGAGCGGGCTCCATCCACAACTGCTACCGCAAGGAAGACTCCGCCCGAACTCCTACGGGAGCCGGGCTCCGTCCACAACTGCTACCGCAAGGAAGACTCCGTCCGGACTCCTACGGGAGCCAGGCTCTGTCCACAACTGCTACTGCAAGGTAGACTCCGCCTGGACTCTTACGGGAGTCGGGCTCCGTCCACAACTACTGCAAGGAAGACTCCGTCCGGACTCCTACGGGTGCCGGGCTCCGTCCACAACTCCTACTGCAAGGAAGACTCCGCCCGGACTCCTACGAGAGTCGGGCTCCATCCATAACTTCTACTGCAAGGAAGACTCTGCCCGGACTCCTACGGGAGCCGGGCTCCATCCACAACTGCTACTGCAAGGAAGACTCCGTCCGGACTTCTACGGGAGTCGGGCTCCGTCCACAACTGCTACTGTGAGGAAGACTCCACCCAGACTCCTACGGGAGCCGGGCTCCATCCACAACTGCTACTGCGAGGAAGACTCCACCCGGACTCTTATGGGAGTCGGGCTCCATCCATAACTCCTACTGCAAGGAAGACTCCACCCGGACTCCTACAGGAGCTGGGCTCCGTCCACAACTGCTACTGCAAGGAAGACTCCACCCGGACTCTTACGGGAGCCGGGCTCCGTCCACAACTGCTACTACAAGGAAGACTCCGCCCGGACTCCTACGGGAGCCGGACTCCACCCACAGCTTCTACTGCAAGGAAGACTCCGCTCGGACTCCTAAGGGAGCCGGGCTCCATCCACAACTTCTACTACTGGTAAGCTCCGTCCGACCCCTACGGGAGCCGGGCTCCATCACCAACTTCAATTGCTGGTAAGCCTTGTCCGGACTCCTACAGGAGCTGGACTTCGCCTTTGATTTCAATTGTAGGAAGACTCCGCCCGGACTCCTATGAGAGCCGGACTCCGCCTGCGACCCCAACTGCAAGTAGACTGCGTTCGGACTTCTACAAGAGTCAGACTTCGTCTTCTATTCCGATTGCGAGAAGACCTCACCCAAACTCCTACGGGTACCGGACCTCGCTACCGACTCCAACCGAACTTCGGCCGACAAGTCTGGACCCCCTGACAGGCCACAGTAACGGACAGTACTGCTCCACTCCCTGTGGTGGACCCTGCGTAGCTTCATTACTCCCTGACAGGCTGTATTAACGGCCATGATTCTGCTCCACTCCCTGCGGTGGATTCTGTGCGATCCCATCACTCCCTGATGAGTCACGACGGTGGACGTCGCTCCACTCCCCGTAACTGATTCTACGTGGCGAGCCACGGCGATAACCACGATCTCGCTCCACTACCCTCCGCAATAATTTCCTCCTGACTCTGGGCGGCCCACTACCAGATGGTTACAGGCGTCACCATCAGTTTGTTGCCCCCTCCACCTATAAAAGGGAAAACCCCAGATACATTATTTCATAAGCTCTCATTTTTACCTAGAAACTCTGCTAAAATTTTGTTCGAGTACTCCATTCTTGTTGAGGCAGAGAACTAACTTGAGCATCGGAGGGTCTTGCTAGAGCAACCCCACCTCCGGTTTAGACTTCTTTTGCAGGTCCCGACGGCGATCGCGACTCCTTCGACTCCAGCTTCTCCGGCGCAAGCGGATTTTTGCCCCAACACTACCAAAGAAGCAGGGTGGCTGAAAAAATTTCTCACCGAGCTCGGAGTAGCACCCTCCCTTGTTGGTCCAGTTCTGATCTACTGTGACAGCTCTAGAGCCATTGCTCAGGTGAAGGAATCGAAGGCACACCAGCGGATGAAACATATTCTGCACCGCTACCATCTTATCCAAAAAATCATGGATAGAGGTGACGTCGACCTTCAGAAGATCGATGGAAAGGAGAACCTGGCCGACCCATTCACTAAAGCCATTGCGGTGAAGGAGTTTGACGACTTCAAGTCGAAGATGGGTATTAGATACTACACCGATTGGCTTTAGGCCAAGTGGGAGATTGTTGGGAATAGTTTCTCAAAGCCAATCATCAGCCTGTTGACAGTTGTGCTCTTTCTTGTATTAGTATATAAATTATAAATTAATAAAAATTATTTTAATATTTTTCATCACAAATTGTTTCATCTTCTAATGAACTCCTGTGTTGTGGTGAAGTCCTTAGGACTATTTAGACTCGACAAAGGAGGATTTATCATTTAGTCCTTAAATCTGTTAGCGACCAAATGATACGTTGTTACAAGGACAACAACGTTTATCAAGCATAGGTCATTGTGTGCCATATGGGTTGGTTATCTTCTTAACCAAGGAGTGTGGAGACACTGGTATGGCATACAGGTGAGATGTAAGGGTACATCTGCACTGAATGTGACCGACTCTGGAGCTTTTTCTGCTGTCAAGATTTGCTCCGATGGGATATGGGTATAACTGTCCCTCCGACCTGAGACCGCCATAGTGACTTGCAAGCAACTCACTGCACTTAGGCACAGGACTACCTGAATTTCTAATTCAGTGACGGAAGGTTGCTGGGTGTAGTCAAGTACTTGACTTGTCGGTGCGTGTGTCAAAATGGGATTGACCACTCCAGTTCAGCAGCTGTGTACAGTCGTATTTTAATTTAGCAAAACCTTGGCCAAGGTAGTCCTAGTGAGGAGTCACAGGACTGTTTGAGTTGAGCACGATTTGGATGATCTGATCAGGGTTGACAGTTTAACCCTGAGTCATCCTATACACAGGGGTCAAAAGGGATGAATTATACAGTAACCATATTCGCATAGGTTCTAAATGTTGCGATTGTGACTATTCGACCTATCTGAACATCGGGTATCATTGCTAGATGGTTACTTCGATTAGTATAAAAATTGATTTCTGTGCTACCGGCTTAGGTTCGAACCTGTGGGGTCACACACATTAGAGATTCCTATCTGATATGATGGCTGGTGAAGAGTCCCACTGGACTAGGACTCTTCGACCAAGAGTCCTAATGCTCAGAGACTCTGAGTCTTACATATCTGAGACTCTGTAATCGAGAATCAAGATTCTCTGATCATGAGTTTCACACATGTTGGGTATCAAGTCAAGAGTTCCATTGGTTTGGGACTCTTCAATCAGGATTTCATATCGATGGACTTTGATGCCCGATTGCCCATCAGATTTGGACTCAGTATTTATGAAAAGTTTAATTAATGATTTGATTACTAATTAACTCAATTTAATTGAGTAATTATTTTTAGATCAAGTCCAATTGTATTGGATTCAGTTGGGTTTGATCCGATTAGGTTAAGAGTTGACCTAATCGTCGAGGTGGTTTGGTCCCTGATCTGATCAAGGGTTGGGTTAGTTAATTCCTGATTTGATTAGGATTTTATTGAGCCTAATTAAGCTTAATTGTGTTGGGTTTAACTTAGTCTAATTGTGCCTAACCTATTTTAATAAGGTTGGTTCAATTAGGTTGATTTAATATTTGAAACCACTTTGACTTATCTCCCTGCGCCACCTCACCCACCTGCGCCTATTTGAATTCATGAGAAATAAGTTCTCGTAAATTTTTTCCCACACAGAAGCCTTCCCACACCCCTCCCTTGTGTGCCATTTGAGTGGATAAAGATTAATTAGTTGGCCATTCAAATTCAAATGATGTTTGAATTTGAATGGGCAACTAATCTGATGCGCCACCTTATCCACTTGTGCGCCACTTACTCTACATGAGAAAAAGTTTCTCATGTAAATTCTCCATGCACAAAGAACCCACACCCCTTCTCTTCTCATGCCTTGAGTGGATAAGGATAGATTGGTTGGCATTTGAATTCAAATTCAATTTGAATTCAAGTGAGCAACCACCTAGCTTTATCCTGTCACGCGGTGAAAATGCTGAAAAGATGCGGTCTTGCACCATTTTAAAATGAGAGAGAAGGTGGGGCATGCAATATCTGATCCAAGAGAGAAAGGGTGGCATGAGAACGGCTCTGTGCGTGAGAAAAGAAAAGAAAAGAAGAGAAAAGAAAAGAAACAGAAAGGGCGCAGGGTTTTCTAAGAGTACCCAAGGGTTTCGCCTAGGGTTCGAAAAGTAAGAAGGTGAACTACGAGTATCGTGAGCCCACCAGACTTTAGAGAGAGCTTCATCAACCTCTGAAGTACCTTTGCTGATGATTTGGAGCATCCAAAGAGTCGGCAGACACCGATCGAAGGAGTTCGATCAGCATCAGCCGTCGAAAGGGTTCTGCAACGAACTAGCATTCGTGAGGAGCTGATCAGATCGAAAACTTCGTGTGGATGATCCATGGAGGCCAGACATACTGTGTGGCTGTATTGCAATGATCAGACCTTTTCGATGGTGATCAGACTGTAGCGATCGACTACCTGCACGAAGGTAATGTGTTCTGAACACATAACAGTAAAATATTTACTATAGAAGTTTAAATTTTAAATTTAAATGCATGCTATATAATCATATTTAGATCTTTATGTAGAATTAATACATGTTAATTAATTAGATTAATTAATAATTTCCACTATAAAATTATAATTTTGAAAAAGTTTTAAAATTATCGTTTTACCCTGCATAGAAATTCACTTCAATCTCATCTTGCGGATTGAGGCTAAGGAGGTCTTCACGTCAAGAAGAACCCGTCCATAATTTCCCACACAATATAAGGGATGCCTCCCTTTATTTGTCACACTCTCTTTTCTTACTGTTGTTTAGGAATTTTTGTTGTACAAAATATTACCATAATAACCAGTGGTTTTATGATCCCTCCTTAAAAGATAAGATGTCCCAAATCTAATCAAAGTCCTAATTCAAATCTGATTTGAATTTGGTCTCTTTCCTTATCCAACTAGAGATATATAAAGAAAGGATAGCACTCATTGCTCACACGTGCGCTCCCATATGGGCAGAAATAAATCCCCTTTCCTCCTTTGGTTAGCCATATTGGAGAGAGAGTCTCAGGTGTTTTGGACTCTTTGGATCACATCCAATCTGACTCAAATTTAATTTGATTTGAATCTGATTCGAACCTGGTTTGAACCAAACTTAAAGAGCCTATCAATCCTAATCTAATGGATTTTGGTCCAAATCTAACTTAGATTTTTACCTAATTATTTTTAATTAAATTAGATCTAATCTAAAATAATTAAGACATAAATTAACTCTCTCATAAATCTCTTGGATCATTATTAGATCATTATCATCTCCAAAATTAAACTAAACCTCATGTCTAGTGCTAACTAGATATAGTCAATTTGTTTAATCCTGTATGATCCTAACTTAATTCTTAATTAAGCTAATATATTGTTCAATCAAGTCACATATTTTTAAATTGAACATATAAACTTAAATCAATTCTTTCTTACTTTGTCTGACTTTTGTACGTGACTCTATAGGTCCGAACACTAATTGGTAGCACAGAAAATTATTTTCTATACAAATTAAGTTATTATTTAGCAATGGTTCCAACGTCTGAATATTTTTGAATGTTTACAAGCAATACTCAAGAACCATAGAATATGGTTACCACATAATTCATCCCTTTGACCTTGAATGCTCATGGTGACCTAGGGTTTAACTGTCAATCCTAAATTAGTCATCCATATTGTATTTCAATCTTTTTCAAACTCTGTGATCCAT